>NW_025976923.1:0-7192 GCF_021869965.1 Rhincodon typus | reverse complement strand
TCCCCCCACCGCATCCCAAAACCAGTCCAACTCGTCCCTGCCTCCCTAACCTGTTCTTCCTCCCACCTATCCCCTCCTCCCACCTCAAGCCGCACCTCCATCTCCTACCGACCAACCTCATCCCGCCCCCTTGACCTGTCCGTCCTCCCTGGACTGACCTATCCCCTTCCTAACTCCCTACCTACACTCACCTTTCCTGGCCCCATCCCCGCCTCTTCGACCTGTTTGTTTCCTCTCCACCTATCCTCTCCTCTATCCCTCTTCTATCCGCCTCCCACTCTCTCCCTATTTATTTCAAAACCCCCTTCCCCTCCCCCTTTTCTGATGAAGGGTCTAGGCCCGAAACGTCAGCCTCTCTGCTCCTATGATGCTGCTTGGCCTGCTGTGTTCATCCAGCCCTGCACCTTGTTGACTCACATTCATTGCTGTCTTGATCAGTAGATCACATACTTGCTTCTCAATCAGAAAATCTTACATTTAAGGCCCATTGCAGACTATTTGACATGTAATCCAATCCGGATGAATGTTAAACTGTGTGCCCATCTGCCCTCATGGTTGGATGTGAAGGATCCTTTGGTTTTATTTGGTACGAGGGCAGAGTTCTCCCTGATGTCCCGTAAACAATATGTACCTATTAACCAGTATTATTTAAAATAATTTCTGATGAAGGCCCGAAACGTCAGCCTCTCTGCTCCTATGATGCTGCTTGGCCTGCTGTGTTCATCCAGCCCTGCACCTTGTTGTCTCGGATTCTCCAGCATCTGCAGTTCCTACTATCTCTGATTTTATTTAAAATAAAAATGTTTGCTCATTCTTGCATTGCTGTTCGTGAGAGCTAGTTCATTGCAGTTTCTTTGCTACATTTTCTATATTACAAGCGCACTTAAACTTCAAAAGCATTTAATTGGCTGTGAGGCACTTAGGAACGTCCTGGGGTTAATTAAAGTGCAGTATTAATTGAACACCTCTGTTTCTTTCAGAAACCACAACGCAACACAACTCCAATTAAATTTAATTTCATCCGAACTTCTCCCACGTCTTCCCAAGTACAAAGCTCACTGGGTTTGGGTTCCATGGGTGTCAGTACCTTCCACTTAGCCGAATGTCCTTCATGTGTGAGTTGAGACAGTGGATTGGAGCAGGATATTTACATCTCTTAATATCGCAGATGAGACTGATTCTGTGGGCTGCTTTGGCCCTGAGTTCAGGCAGGACGAAACCAAATCAACTGCTGACCACTGTTCAGAGCCTTCTGCTGAGGTAAGTGACTGAATATAAGCTAAGATCAACATAGTGATGCTATTGCGATGTGTGATGCCCCAATGACCAAATAGTCACTTAGTCTTCACTATCTGGGCCATCACAGAAGAAAAGACATGCAACTTGCATTTATGTCGTACCTTCCATAACCTTGGGTTGTCCTAAAATGTTTTACAGTTGATGAAGTGCCAGTTGAGTATCGTCATTTAGTTGTAATGAAAACATAGTGGACAGTTTGCGCACAGCAACCCCCCCACAAACATCAACGTAACAATGACAGATTTCTGTTTTAATGGAGTTGATTCAAGAATACCTACAGGCTTTCCAAAACAGTGCAAAGGAATCTTTTCTGTCCACCCAAGAGAGCAGACAGGGCCTCAGCTTAACATCTTTTCCTATAAGCAGCAATCACTGTTTACTCCATTGAAGCATAGATCCAGGTTATGTGGGATTTGATCTCCCAATCCATGACTTGAGGCAGGAGATGCTACGTGATACCTGAGCAAGATCTGATTGACCCTTCAGATATTAAGAACACCTGAATAAGGTGGTGAAGGGCGACCAGCGCTCATCGAGGCTGAACTTCCGGAAGAGTTAACAAACCTCAACAATCTATTTAATACATTTAAAAATAAGAGATCACCAATTTAAAACTTGAGATAAGGCAATATTTTTATTCTAACAGAGTTGAGCGTCTTTGGAGATGTCTTGAAAATGTGGTGGAAGCAAAGTCTTTGAATATTTTTAAGGTAGAGGTGGATATATTCTTTTTAAACCGGGTTGAATGGTTATTGGGGGTAGGCAGGAGGGTGGATTTGATGGTACAATCAGATCAGCCAAGATCTTTTTGATTGGCAGAGCAGGTGAAGGGGCCAAGGTTGGGGGTCGGAGCCAGATGAAGCAAGACTAAAAGGACAGAGAACAGTAGTCTCAGTGTACTCAGTCCCCATTTCAGTCATTTATCCTATTCTTACTTTGTAAAAAAATTCCATGCCAATATTTATAATAAGAACTGCACTTGGTGTTGCATTTTGTTAAGGCAAACCAAGGCAGGACTTATACACTAAATAATAGGGCCCTGGGGAGTGTTGCGGAACAAAGAGACCTAGGGGTGCAAGTGCATAGTTCCTTGAAAGTGGAGTTGCAGGTAAACAGGGTGGTGAAGAAGGCATTTAGTACGCTTGCCTTTATTGGTCAAAACAACGAGTATAGGAGTTGGGATGTCATGTTGCAGCTGTGCTGGACATTGGTGAGGCCACTTTTGGAATACTGTGTTCAATTCTAATCGCCTTTCTATGGGAAGAATGTTATTAAACCAGAAAGGGGGCAGAAAAGATTTACAAGGATGTTGCCAAGACTAGAGGGTTTGGATTGTAATGAGAGGCTGAATAGGCTGGAGCTTTTTTTCCTGGAGTTTCGGAGGCTGAGGTTTACAAAATCATGAGCGGCATGGATAGGATGAACTGCTAAGGTCTTTTTGCTAGGTTGGGGAGTCCAGAAGTAGAAGACATAGATTTAAGGTAAGAGGGAAAAAATTTAAAAGAATCTGAGGGGTAACTATTTCACACAGAGGGTGGTGCATGTATGGAATGAGCTGCCAGAGGAAGTGGTGGAGGCTGGTACAATTACAACATTTAAAAGGCATCTGGATGGGTAAATGAATAGGAAGGGTTTAGAGGGATATGGACCACATGGTGGCAAATGGGGTTAGGTCAGATTGAGCAATGTCTGGTCAGTGCGGCCGAGTTGGACTGAAGCATCTGTTTCTGTGCTGTATGATTCCATTTAAACTTGTCAAACAATAGTAGGAGATAACAAGGTGTAGAGCTGGATGAACACAGCAGGCCAAGCAGCATCAGAGGAGCAGGAAGGCTGACGTTTCGGGCCTAGACCCTAACCCCACTGCAAAGCCATCTGCAATTCCCACTATCTCTGAAACAATTTTAACCCCACTGCGAAGCCTGCTGCTTGGCCTGCTGTGTTCATCCAGCTCTACACCTTGCTATCGCAGATTCTCCAGCATCGGCAGGTCCTACTATCTCTGAATCAATAGTAACATGTTCCTGTCAGTCCTGCAAACACCCCTCCACTGGTAGGAAAATGTAATTATAGCACAATTACCTTAGAAAAGACCGTTTTGTTTACAATTGTGGAGATAGCAACTTCAATGGGAAAATTGAGAGAAAGTGATCAAGATAGAAGCTGTTTAATGTATTAATGAAATGTATTAATGTTTAATGAAAACAAAAATGCTGGAAATCACAGCAGGTTAGGCAGCATTCATGGAGAGACAGCAAGCTAAGTTTGAGTCTAGCTGACTCTTCATCAGAGCTCGAAACATTAGCTTGCTCTTTCTCCATGAATGCTGCCTGACCTGCTGTGATTTCCAGTGTTTTTTGTTTGCAGTACAGATTCCAGCATCTGCAGTAATTTCCTGCTATATTTAATGTATTATAGGTGGTCCAGGCATTGTGCACAATAATAGAGACGGGATGCATTTAGTTTTACTCAGTTTAATTTAATTGTATTAAAATCACAGCTTCAAAAAAATTCAAAAGTAAAGATAGATCAGGACCTGACAGTGTTGGGGCAAAGGGAAGACCCAGAGGTTAATCTTGGAAAAATAAAACATTATTAGCCTATCACTTCTCCCGTCTTGGTTTACATATTGTTTTCTCTGAATTGTTCTGCAAGACACAGAACATCAGGGCACCTTGGAATCAACAGGAAGGTGGTGATTATGACTGAGGCTGACATAAGGCTGTGCTTGAATAAACAATTGGACAGTAACAGATCTGACAGGACTCATAGCACCTTAAGAACACTGAGCGGTTAGAAGCTTCATAAAACATTTGGACCACGTAAATCCCTACACTGAGGTACTGATACATCTGCGCTTGATTAGATAAGTATGTGTCCCTCCTGCAGAAGGAGCAGGAGTTGTACCTTGCATTGCTACATGGTCGGTTAGTCAACTTCTTACTCCCGCGCCCTCCTTTACAAAGATCAGAATGTCACAAGTTCTTTGTAACCCTCCCTTCCCCATGGATTTTGTACAACTAGATATTGTCACTAGTTGGCACCCATGGTCAAGTCCATTCATCTTCCAATAAGGTCTCTGCCCTGGAGGAGATGTGGCACCCGTATTTGATCCTCACAAGGACAATCCTCACAGGGGCAGGATACAGCTGAAGGGAGGACAGATGGGACAGGCTAGGGACTAGGGGGGCAGGTGAGGAGTGGTTAGGGGTTGGGGTGAAGGAAAGGTGGACAAGATATCATAGAATCCCAACAGTGTGGAAGCAGGCAATTCAGCCCATTAAGTCCACACTGACCCTCCAAAGAGCAACCCACCCAGCCCTACCCTATTCCCTGTAACCCTGCATTTCCCATGGCTAGCCTGCACACTAGGGGCAATCTAGCGTGGCCACTCCATCTAACCTGCATATCTTTGGACGTGGAAGGGAAACCAGAGCACCCGGAGACACGGGGAGAATGTGCAAACTCCACGCAGACAGTCACCCGAGGGTAGAATTGAACCCGGGTCCCTGGCGCTGTGAAGCAGCAGTGCTAACCACTGAGTCACTGATAGGTGGTAAATCCAGGAGGATGACTGATGAGGGATCAGTGTGAATACTGTTTGGTTGACTGGGAAAGAAGTAACAAAGGCATAAGTGGGATGGGGGGGGGTGGCGTGGGTGCGGTGGTGCCTAACTGGAGTTCTGAGTTTATTCACTGCCATTTAATATTGATTGAAAATCCTAAAGGCTAAATCTCCATATTAGAGATGGATGGTCATTTTCAAATTTTGACATTTCCAGGACAGCTCCTTTAAAGGTTGAAATCATGGGAACTCTGGTACTAAGTAGACTATCCTGAAATAAAAAAATAGAAAATGCTGGGAATGGGCAGTAGGTTTGACAGCATCCATGGAGATAGATATAGAGGTAACATTTCAGGTTGTGGCTTTTCATCAGCGTTCTGATGAGTTGAAATATTATCTGATTTTTCTGTCCACAGATGCAGTGTAACCTGCTGTGTATTTCCAGAATTTTCACCTTTTATTTCCATATTTCCAGGATCTGCAGTACTTTGCTTTTGTATAAAACTATCCAGATGCTGTTTCAAGATGGAAATGCTGACGCCGACAAGGCAGGAAAGAGTCTTTCTACTTGAGGAGTTCTCAGGGCAACCTCATCCCTGCAGCTGTTGGGGCTTCCATCCCTCACCCTCCACCGACCCCAAAACAAACAGCTGACTTTGTTTCAGATGCAGCTCACTCCAGTTTGTAACACAAACTTTGCATTGAAAAATGTCCAATCCCATCACTCATCACAGACAACTGCGCCCTGGGTGGAATGAGGTGGATTCATAGTTCTTCCCTTCCAGACAGGATGGCACAAGCTCGGGCCATCAGACTCATCTGTTCCTGCTAGGGCTGAATCCAAGGTCACGGTGAAACCGAGCGACCCTTGCCGGCATGCTCAAAGTTTTCCATTTGGACAAGAGAAGGAGGATTACCAAGACACACATTAAAGACCTGCGAAGTTCACATCAGACTTCCCCTGTATGGAGGTTGGCTGCCTGATGTCAGTGCTGGTTCTTTGTACATTTGAACTGATTGCTTGCAGAGGTCCCTCAATTCCTTAATCTCCTGCAGAACCTGCTTGGCCTGGTTCCAGTTGGACAGGGCCTCAGAGAGTAGCCACTCTGTGTCATTTAGAGCGACCTGCCCATCTGATATCCCTGGAGAGTCTCTGTTCTGCCTTTTCTGACTCCCATGGCTGCCAGCCTCCAGTAACAGCTGTTGAGTTCTCTCCAGTTTCAGTGCAATGAGTTCCCAGACCCGCCCTAGTTTGTCCCGTTCTATACTGCTCGACTGAGTCTCAAAGCCTTTCCGTAATGCAGACCTGTGTGCGGATCCCGCCCGTGACAGAATTTCCTCTGATGCACACTTGTTTAACTCTGCAAAGGGTAGTTTTTTTGGGATCTCTGGTGAGGAGTTCCCCTCCCGATCTAGAGAGGTGGTGGATTCCCTCTGCCAGCTGTCCCCTTTCTTCTGAAGTTTGTCCATCCTGGAGGGATGCTCCTTCTCTGTCACCGTGTCTCCGCTCTCTGAGGTTTTAGTGGAGGTTTCATAGTTCAGTTTGTGGTGGCTGGTACCAAGATGGTTGGTACAGAAACCATCTGCACAAGTCCCATGGAGATCCAGGGCTGTATCCTCCTCCTGGATCAGATCGAGAGTCAGCATGCCATCAGATGTGGAGGTAGAAGCCTGTGGATACCAGACAAACGCTTCACAAATCTTGCTTAGGGCAAACACAACAATCAATCATTTTATAATATTCTCTCCATCCCTCAAACTGTCAGTGCAATGACTCTTGTTGGAGTGCAGATTCCCCTGAACCTCGCCCTAAGTGCCCAGATTGTGAATATTTGCGACTACAGAGAGCATTGCAGTTTGATCCTGGCATTTCCAACATTCACACACACAAATTAGAAAATGGATACAGGCCATTCAGCCAGTCAGTGTTAGTGTTTATCCTTTACACATGCAGTATTCTAATCCCACATGTACCTGTTTTCCTTTCATCATACTTCCCACTCTTCTTAGGTGCGTTCAATTTCCACCACAGTAATAATCACGTGAAGGAACTACAATTGATCATTCCAGCAGTCCCTAGGCTAATTAATTAGGAGAGTTGGTGGTATAGTGGCAATGTCACTGGCCTGGTAATCCACAGGCCCAGGCTAATGGTGTGGGGATGTGAGTTTGAATCCCATCATAGTGACTGGTGGAATTTAAATTCAGTTAATAACTGCTGGAATTGAAAGCTAATCCCAGTGATGGGGCATGAAACCATCTTCGATTTTTGTTAAAACCCATCTGGTTCTCTGATATCGACACAACAAGGTGCAGGGCTGGATGAAC
>NW_025976922.1:0-7192 GCF_021869965.1 Rhincodon typus | reverse complement strand
CACAGACACACACACACACACACACACACACACAGACAAACACACACACACACACACACATGCACATTCGCACACACACTCACCTGCACTTATATACATGATGCCCTCTTGCCAAAAACTGCAGTTGAGCAATTGCACAGATTTCTGATGAGGAGGAGTAACTGGACCCGAAACATTAACTCTGTTTTCTCCCCACAGATGTTGCCAGACCTGGTGAGTTTTCCCAGCAACTTCTGTATTTGTTACACAGACTTTGAAGGTAGTCTCCTTTGTGTTCTCTTTGGAGCCAAGAAATCTGAGGGAATTTGAAGGGATTGTCTAAATTATGAATATTTCAGACAGAATGGACCGAAATTGTTTCCATTGGCTGAGGGATCATTAATCAGATCGACCAGGTTTCACTGCATTTATATTGATTGACAAAAGATCCATAGGCAACACGACAAATAACTTTACCACAAAGAGTGGTTTGGATTTGGAATGCACTCTCTTCCTGCTATTATATTGATTGAAATCAGTGTTTAAAAGGAAATGAGATCAATACTTGGAGAAAAACAGAGGGAGAGAACGGGTGGGGTTAGTATCAGGACTGACTGGGTTTTTTCGAAACAACTAGTGCGGACTGAGTGTGGCATGTTATTCTATTTCATTTAGCACAGAGCTTGTCCCTGATGTGAGTGACAGAAGCTAACAAGAGCTAAAGGGCAGTGATAAACGGGTTGGAAACAAGGTCCAAAGACCTTAATTCTCTCCCAGGCCCTAAAGTAGAACTCCATCTGCCATTTCTCCGCCCAAGACCTAGACCCCTACTTTTCTTATTTAAAGGCAAGTGTAAGGTGCTGTGTTCTAGATGCAATTTGATTGGTTACACTTGTCGGCTTTAAGCAAAACATGTTATATCCTTAATCTACAATTAAAATACAAACAAAAGAAAAAAGAATTTAAATAACTTCACTGCTGGAAAATTTAACAGAATGATAGATTATTTAACTACTAAACAGCAACTGTTCCAAAATAGTAACATCACATAAACACACCCTAGGCAAAGGCAAATTCAGTAAAATAGATGACCAGGAGGAAAGAACATCAAGAGAAATTTCTGGCAGAGAGAACTCCAGCTTTTATCTGTAACAGAGAGAGAGAGACAACTTCCACAGCCAGCTTCAAAACTCCAACAACTACTGGAAGCCAAACTAAAACTCCTGTTCCGTGTGAACTGACTCTACCCATTCATGCTGCTTCTATTGTTCCAACTCTTAAAAAAACCCAAGGCCTCACAAGCTGTTAACTTTATTGGCTTTGGAGGAGACAGCTCTCCGTCTATGGCTCAACACCTCTTCAAAAACAACCAGGACAGAATACATCTCATAAAGCCATAGTATTATCGCAAGCTGGATAAGAGAGCTGGACTGGATCTAGGAGCTGAACAGGATAAGATAGCTGGGCTAGTCATAGAAATAGTCATAGAGTAATACAGCAAGGAAACAGACCCTTCAGTCCAACTAGTCCATGCTGACCATGTTTCCAAACTAAACTAGTTCCACTTGTCTGCATTTGAGGTATATCCCTCCAAACCTTTCCTATTCATGTTCTTATCCAAGTGTCTTTTAAATGTTGTAACTGTACTCACATCCACCACTTCCTCAGGAAGTTCATTCCACATCTGCGTAAAAAAGTTGCCCCTTGTGTCTTTTTAAAAACATTCTCCTCGCACCTTAAAAATATGCCCCCTAGTTTTGAGCTCCCCCATCATAGGGAAAAGACAGTTGCTTTTAACCCTATCTATACCCCTCATGATTTTATAAACCTCTATAAAGGCACTCCTTCAGCCTCCAAAGGTCCAGTGAAAAAAGACCCAAAGCATCATTAGAATAAAACAGTTGGAGAGGACTGAAACCAGGAAGTCTCACAGAATAATCATGAGGAGAGAAGGACAACTTTATCACAGGAGAACAACAGAATCCATCTACTTCACAAAGTATAAACAATCTAAAGATACATAGGACAGGCCTACATAAAGAATAGACCAGGCAGCAGGTGCTGAGAGTCAGGGTCAGTGCTATGAGACAGTAAAAGCCTCAGAAGTGCAAACAGTGCTTTCCACTGGTAAAACTATCTGTTACTTCCAGAAGATGTGAAGAAACACAGTCTGCGTGGGTTTTCTCCGTGTACTCCAGTTTCCTCCCACAGTCCAAAAATGTGCAGGGTACATGGATTCGCCATAGAAAATTGCTCATAGCATTGAGGGATGTGTAGATTAGGTAGGTTATAGGGGGATAGGTCTGGATGGGTTGCTCTGAGAGTCAGTGTGGACTTGTTGGGCCGAAGGGCCTGTTTCCACACTGTAGGGATTCTATGATTCTAACAATTTTAGAGCAGCAAAAAGCCAGAAGCTTACTCATTAAGAAAGGTAGAAACTCCTCCTTCAGAAAGGATATTGCATGAGATGGTATTCTCTCATTTGTACAAATGCCTGAGTTAGCCTCAGGTGAGATTTGTAACATGATTGATTCAAATTGGACAGGACTAATCTCTGTCAATGGGCATGTGAAGCATGATACATGTGGTAGCATCACTGTCCTATCTGATCAAATGCCCTGGCTGAAGAAACAGAGACAAAACATCATGATGCAAACTCTCAAGAGCAAAAGTATGTTACAAGTAAAGCAACACTGCAGCATGGAGTGTAAGAGAGTGGAAAATGTGCATGTAATTCACAAGCAGCACTTTTCTCACCGTGTCTTGTCCTCAACAGCCTTAAGGAGGGGAATCAGTTAAACTGTATAACTGGTAGACAACTAAGTTGAGCTTGAGCAGAACCCAAACTGAAGAAGGAATCTATTGATGTTACCAATGCATGCACAAATCAATTAGTTCACACTGTCAACAGGATGGAAATCACAGACTTCAGAACAAATGTTTTCCTTGCCCATCGTCACTAAAGACAGATCAGGTCAGACACAAAGATCAGCAAAGTCTGCCAGAAGAAGTCTGCGATGAGCATCACAACCCACTTGATCTTATTATTAAACCTTTAACTGAAATTGTTCAGTCTGTAAAACAGCCTCTGAACACACTGACGCAGAAGATTTGATTTTGTTGCTGAATGATGATCAGTTTGAGAACAATACTTTAATCCTTTTCTTTTAAGGTGTCCTGAAAGTGGCCATGCAAGTAGATAGGGTGGTAAAGGAGGCGTATGGCATGTTTGCATTTATTGATTGGGGAAATGGGTATAAGAGTCAGGATGTCATGGTGCAGCTTTATAAGACTTTGGTTAGGCCGCACTTAGAGTACTGCATTCAGATCTGGTCAGGAAGGATATGGATGCTTTGGAGAAGGTGCAGAAGAGGTTTACCAGGATGCTGCCTGGATTAGAGGGTATGAGCTATAAGGAGAGGCTAGAAAAACTCGGGTTGTTTTCTCTGGAGAGGAGGAGGCTGAGGGGAGACTTGATAGACATCTATGAAATATGAGAAGCATAGATAGACAGTCAAAATCTTCTTCACAGAGTTGACATGTCTAATACTAAAGGCCACGCATTTAAGGTTAGGGGGGATGATTTTTACAGAGAATAGTAGGAGTCTGGAACACATTGTCAGGGCTGGTGTTGGAAGCAGAAATGACAGGGAAATTTAAGGAACTTTTAGAAAAGCACATGAATAAACAAGAAATGGAGGGATATGGACCAAGGGCAGGCAGAAGGTGTTAGTTTCATTTGGTGCTGCTCAGCAAAACATTGTGGGCCGAAGGGCCCGTTCCTGTGCTGTACTGTTCTATGCTCTGGTGACAAAGAAAATGCTGAGTAAGCAACAATCCTCTAGTACCTCAACTGAAGCTGTGAACATGGCGTCCAGTTAATTCTTCAGGGAAGCACACATGGAGAGCAAATGGAGGCATCCAACCAATGCAATAAGTTAAAGTTCTCACCTACAATGATACAGATCGATCAGAGGATGGGTGAGGATTTGCTCAAACAAAATACTGTTGTGTTGTAAGTGATTCCATAGTCCACAGGTTCAGGACACAGTCTAAAGGAAAAAGTGGCATTGGCTGAAAGTTCAAGATGCTGCAAAGTAGGAACAGTCTGGAATGAACATTTAGGATATGACAGGAATAAATTACCTGCTTCATCCTCCATGATGGACATTCATCAGATTAAAGTGCCCCAGATGATGCTTTGTGAGAGTCAGAAAGGAAGACCTTTTCTACAAAGAGAACGTTAGAGATAGGGATCCTTCAGGTAAGACAATGGAGCAACAACTGGGATTTTAGCAGCAACTATATCGTCTGTGAAGGAGACCAGGAGGTGAAATCTCCTTCCGCTTCCTTTAATACTCCACCCAGTCTTATCCCACTCTCCCTCTCAGACCCCCCATCCTTTAATATCCCACCCAGTTTTACCCCACTCTCCCTCTCACCGCCGTTCCCTTTAATATCCCACCCAGTCCAATCCCACTCTCCCTCTCAGTCCCCCCATCTGTTACTATCCCACCTAGTCTAATCCCACTCACCCCCTCAGTCCCCCCATCCGTTACTATCCCACCCAGTCTAATCCCATTCTCCCCCTCAGTGGCCCCATCCGTTACTACTCCACCCCCCGCACCCGCCCCCCCACCCCCCACCCCCCGCAGTGTCCCTCTCAGTCCCTGCACGCTTCACTGTCGCTGGTAAGTTCTGTCTCTCTCATTTCTGTGAGATGATACAGGTGAGGCCTCAGATATGAGTCTGTGCACTCGGCCACAGAGAGGGAGTCAGAGGAAAACTACTAAAGAAATTGGTTTGTCTTGGAAATACTGAATGTATTGGAGCTGCATTGTACAGGGACCAGAATAGTCAGCATAAAATGTCCCATTTGTTTTTTTTCCATTGTTTTCAATTTTGAAGGAGACAGAGAGAGAGAGACAGTCACAGTCAGTGGAAAATAAAGAGGAAACTGCAGGAAATGGATGTTGTTCGAACATTGGGCCTCTGTTTAGTTTGGTTCCAAATTACAAAGCTTTGTTATTTACAACTATTCCTTATTGCTTATCATTCTGCCCAGGAGCAAACTAACCCCTGACCCTTCTGTTTCTCTGCAGTGCTCTGGGATAAGAGCCTGCCTGAACCTGCAGCTTTTCTAAAAACCATATTTCTGCAGGGCTCTGACTATCTCACAAATTTGACCAGCAGCTAGACAGAAGTCTTCATTGTCTTTACGACTCAAACATAGAGAACATTCCCTAATCCCAGCTGGATCAGAGCTGGCATTCCACCTCCATTACAGGATCAAGTGCTTTGGTAGCTCACCCTTTCTCCCTCTGGAGTCAGACCAACACCACGCCCAGAGACTGGCACTGCAGTGGCTACTGAGAGACAGCCCTGGCACCCACCCCCCACCCCATGCACCCACCTCTGACTCAGACAGAAACAATTCCAGTAGATCACCTTGACCAAAGGCTGGGGAGTGTCCCTGGTATGAGCTGCTCATTAGGAAGTGGCTGGTAATGGGATCATGCTGTGCGCGAATTGACTGGGGTAAAGCAATCCCCCTTCGCTGGCTGTGGAGCACTCCGGAAAATCCTTGGGCTGGGAAAGGTGCTACGAAAATGCAAGGGTCCAATTTTTTTCCTTTAGGAATCTGGGCACACTGAGGAGCTGGACTTTTTTTTATTCACGAAAGGTAGAGCCCATTCCGTGACCCTAATCCTGAGGGACCGGACAAGGAGGGGTGTGACCCTGATGTCACTTTCCCAGGGTGGAGTCTTCATGGGGCTGGCAGTGCAAATTCCTTTGTGGGATATGGAACGGGTCACATTCATTCCCAGTCCTTAAATTTCCTTTGAACTGAGTTCCCCATTTCCCCTTCACTGTGGGTCTAGAGTGAGTGAGGACGGTGATGAACCAGGCGGGTTTTTACAACTTAATGGGCAGCAGTAGACTTCCTTTCCCCTTAAATTTTCAAATCTGTTTCAGCTCAAAATTTAACCACCTGTCACAGTGAAGCCACGTACCTAGAATATCAGGCTCAGTTTCGGTATGACTATTCTACTGACAGTGCCACAGCCCTGAGTCACTGCTGAGTTAAAGAATCTATCCCTGGTCCCCACCTGCACTTTACCCTCCACCCTGTTCGCCAATGACACTATCTCATTAGATTCAGCATTAGTTTCGATAATGAGATGGTAATAACTGCAGATGTTGGAGTCAGAGACAACACAGTGTAGAGCTGGATGAACACAGCAGGCCAGGCAGCATCAGAGGAGCAGGAAAGCTGACATTTCGGGTCGGGGCCCTTCTTCAGAAATGGGGAGGGGGAAGGAAGCTGGGGGGATTGGTCATTGAGGTGGGAGGGGCAATAGGTGGGAAAGAAGATGGACAGGTTATGTCAGAAGGGGTCCCTTGAAAGCCTGGGAAAGAGAGGCTCTGAGCTGGGGTAGGGCTATCCATCTCCTTCCCCACCTATCCACCCCACCCTTCCCATTGACCAATCCCCACTACCCCCCTACCTGCCTCCAACTATCACCATCCCATCTACCCACGCCCAGCCCCACCCCTCCTCCTTCTATTTATTCCCCAGCTCCCTTCTCCCTCCCCACTCCTGAAGAAGGGTTTCAACCCGAAACATCAACTTCCTTCCTCCTCCGATGCTGCCTGACCTGCTGTGTTCCTCCAGCTCCATACTGTGTTGACAGTTTTGATATGGACACTGTTAACAACTCACCCTCAACTCCCTCACTGTTGCTAAACAGTCACAATGCTTCTCTGACATCCAGGGCTGGATGAACAGAAATATCCATCAATTAAATATCGGGAAGACTGAAGACTGTTTCAGTTCAAACACGTCTCCTTAACCACACCCTGCCCCTGCCAATTGTCTGAGCTCTGTTCACAACTACGGTGTTGCGACTGGTCCTCAGATATTCTTCTGATCTTATATCTCAGGTTATCTAAAAGATTGCCTATTTCCAACTTCATATCAGTCGGCTTTGCAGCTGTTTCAGCTCATCTACTGCTGAAATTCTCGCCTGTGTCTTTATGCGTTGAAACTTGACCTTTCAAATGCTCCCATTGGCCGGTGTTCCATATTCCACCCTCCACAAATTTCAGCTCATTCAAACTCTTCTGCCAGTGTCTTAAATCATAGCGAGTCCTGTTCTCCTATCAACCCCAACACTCTCTGACCTATGACAACAAGGTGCAGGGCTGGATG
>NW_025976921.1:0-7193 GCF_021869965.1 Rhincodon typus | reverse complement strand
TCTCCTCACAGTGAAAGACAGACAGTTCACTAATGTCTGTCTTTCACTGAGGAGAGTCCTTTAGCTCCATATTTTCCTTTGACTGAAAAGGGGTTCTTATTCTGTATTATAGCATCAGCCATGGCTCAGTAGATGGCACTCTTTCCTCTTCACTTAGAAAGTTGCAGGCTTGGGTTCCAGTCCACAGACTCAAGCACACTCGAGCACATTAGTGAACACAGAGACAGAGAATGTTACAATCAAATCAATAATTATTTAATAACACACAAGAATTACAGAAACAATACCTGTTTCTTCGAGAGCTTCTTCAAATGTCAGTGCGACTTCATGACTATCCCTCCCAGTTTTCTTTCGCTCAAAAATAGCCTGTCCTGCAAGAGAAGTTGTCATTCTGTCAACAGACAGATTAGTGTGAAGCAGCTGTACACAGAGCAATGGCAAGCTTAAGGAGGACTGTCGGAATCCTGGACAGACTGGAAATTGACAAAGAGTGCAGTTTAAGAACATCAAACTGTCACCACCCACAATTATTCAGACTGTAATAGGAAACCTAAATTACCATACAAAAAGCTTCTAGTTAACCAGAAAATTCAGTTTCTCTTGGAAGGCAAGAGCAAATATACTAAGCTGGGCTCATCTAACAAAGGAACTGGATGCAAAATTGGCAACTTTCAAAATAACATAAAAATAAGAATCTAATTTATTTCAAAGTTAGATGTTCCACTCCACCGACAGAGACACCAAGTGTTGCAAAAAGGATGCAAAACAAGACCTGAATTATATCAGTGTAAAGGATTTGTTATGTAAGTAACCACTTAGCATGTGATGTGGAGGTGCCAGTGTTGGACTGGGGTGGACAAAGTCAGAAATCACATGACACCAGATATAGTCCAACAGGTTTATTTGAAATCACAAGCTATTAAGGGGCTGCGTTCCGAAAGCTTGTGATTTCAAATAAATCTGTTGGACTATAACCTGGTGCCGTGTGACTTCTGACTTAGCAAGTGACAGGGTATGACAGAACTCAAAGTGACTTTATAGGCACAAACACTCCACGTGGGAGCAGTAACACTATCACACAACTGAAGTGCCGCAGACCACAGAGGAGGTGGGGAGCAGGGAGAGTGGAGAGAAGAGTGGAAAATTTGAAAACAAGGATGGCAACTTTAAAATTAAGACGCTGCTTGACCAGGAGCTGACTTCAGCCAGCAATCATAGTTGGTGAGAAGAGGTACAGTACTCAGTGAAAGCTAGGGCATGGGATTTGAGTTTTGGATGATCTTAAGCTTAATGAGGGCAGAATGTGGGAGACTGGCCCCGGAATAATCAAGTCTAGAGGGAAAGAAAGCCTGAATAAGAGTTCCACTAGCATTTGAACTGAGACAGGAGTGAAGTTGGATGCTGCTGCCCAAGTGGAATTAGGGATCATATTCAAAGCCAAGGTTGCAAACATCCTGGCTTAATCTCTGACTACTGTCGGGGACAGGAATGGACTCCGGAGTGAAGAGAGTTTGGAGAGATCAAAAACAATACCATTCTGATATTTAGCTGGAGGAATTTTCTGTTCATTCAGTACTGGATGGCAGACGAGCAATCTGACTATTTAGGAGTCATTGGTGGCGATGTCAAGCTGGGTGGCATCAGCAAACGGGAAAACTAATACTGCGCCTTCAGTTAATACTGTTAAGGGGAAGTACAAATCTTAAAATAAGATCAGGGAAGGTGGGGGTGCGGCACCACAGTTAACAGGACACACAAATCCTTGAAAGTGGCACAGCAAGCAAATAGAATGGCTAAAAAAGGTGAGTTGAATTTATAAATAGATGAATAGCAAAATAAGAAGAAAATAAAGAGATAATGCACGGGATTTTCAAATGACTAACAAAAACAAAGTTGCTAGAAAAGCTCAGAGATAGTAAAAACTGCCAATGCTGGAGTCAGAGATAACACAGTGTGGAGCTGGAGGAACACAGCAGGCCAGGCAGCAGAGGAGTAGGAAAGCTGACATTCAGAAAAGGAGAAAGACCCAGAAGAAGGTTCTGAAGAAGGGTCCTGACCCAAAACGTCGGCTTTCCTGCTCCTCTGATGCTGCCTGGCCTACTGTGCTCCTCCAGCTCCACACTGCTGGAAAAGCTCAGCAGGTCTGGCAGCGTCTGTGAAGGAAAAAACAGAGCTAATGTTTCGGGTCCGGTGACCCTTCCTCAGAACACAGTTCTGAACAAAGGTCACCGGACAAGAAACGTTAACTCTGTTTTTTTTTTCCTTCACAGATGCTGCCAGACCCACTGAGCTTTTCCAGTAACTTTGTTTTTGTTCCTGATTTACAGCATCTGCAGTTCTTTCGGTTTTTCAAATGACTAGTCAGGTCTCAATGGGATTTGCAGGCAATGCTTAACGACATAATTCAAAAAGATGTAAAGACCTTAGAAAGGGATCAGATGATACTGATGAGGAGAGAGACAAAAAAAAACCCTGCAGATGTTGGAATCCAAGGAGAACAAACAGGAGGCTGAAAGAACACAGCAGGCCAGGCAGCATCTGGAGGAAAGGAGCAGTCAATGTTTCAGGTATTACCCTTCATGTGAGGATGTTGCCAAAAATGAGGGACTTCAGCTACGTGAGATAAAGGGAAAGATTAGGACTGGTTTCCTAGGAAGAGAGAAAGTTAAGAGGTGACCTAAAAAGGTAGTATTTCTCTATGGGGTGAATTTGAATTTGCAAATACATTCTATTTTGTTCAAAAAGCACACAATTCATAGACAGTCATTCAATGTGGTGTTTTATAAATTCTTACTTTAGAAATAAAACCAGTCTGACTCCAAACCTAAACACAAACAGATTGAAACAAAGCTTCACACCTAAGATACATTGTCTGACCTTTACATTGGTAAAACCTTAAGTTGTCTCAGGACAGTGACTTGAAAGGAATTCAGGGATTTACATATACATATTAATCAATTAAAACCATCTAACTGATTAAAGATTTAACAGCATTTTAGGTGTTTTTAAAACATCACAGTAGTGCGATCCTTTGATCTTTTACTTATAAAATCTGTGTCTGATACTGCCTCTCTCTCTAACACCTTAAGGAGGAGTGAGGCTCCGAAAGCTTGTGTTTTCAAATAAACCTGCTGGGCTATAACCCGATATCGTATGATTTCTGACCTTGTCCAAGCCAGTCCAACACCGGCATTTCTACTTCATAGGATATGGCTGCCGCTGGCTAGGTCAGCATTTATTGCTCATCCCTAAATTGCCTAGAGAAAGTAAACAGTCAACCATATTACTGGGAGTCTTGAGTCTCATGAAGGCCAGACAAGGCAAACATGACAGAGGGGTTCTGAGGAAGGGTCACTGGACCTGAAATGTTAACTCTGTTTTTCCCTTCACAGATGCTGCCAGACCTGCTGGGCTTTTCCAGCAACATTGTTTTTGTTCCTGATTTACAGCATCTGCAGTTGTTTAGGTTTTTATTTAGGATGACAGATTTCCTTCCCTGAAGAATATTAAGGAATAGATGGGCTTTTGCAACAATCGACAGTGGTTACATCGTCACCATGAGACTAGCAGGTTTTATGGATTCATATTTCATTATTACCTGATATGGTGGGATTTGAATCCATGATCCCAGAATATTAGCTTGATGTTCTACATTACTAACCCAGAGACACTATCACTATGATACTGGCTTCTCATTCTTCAAGGGGGAGGCATTGAGCCAGAGGTTATGGAACACATTGTCCCAATGACTGAGAGAGAGCAGGTCCTATGGTCAGCATTTCAGGAGGGAGAAAGTTAAAAATTGGGGCTTCAAAGGCAGTACAGGATAATTTGTGGATTACTCCCACTACCATGCAGTGGCCAGACTAGACAAGGGGTTAATGCATGGAGGAGGGAGAACTTCAGGTTCTTGGGGCATTGGGGCCAGTTATATTTGTATAGATTTTAATCTTAAATCGATCAATGTGAATCTGATGTGATGAGGATCCTCCACAGCCAATCCACCTTCACCAATCACAGTATCTCAGTTCCTGTGACACAATGGTAGTGCCTTTTGTCCCTGACACTTTTGTGCCTGCAAGCTCCCATTCACACAGAAGTCACATAAATCACAAAATACAGAGCTTCCTAGTAGCCAAGGGCTTTAACCACTCAATCACTAGATATAATTAGAAAGTGGTACAGTCAAATGGATGACATTCCATTTCAGTAGGAAAAATAGAGAAGTAGACTTTTATTTTAAAAATGGTGAAAGTCTGAGAATTGTTAGTATTCAGAAGGACCCGAGTGTCTTGGTACGCAAACTACAGAAGGTTTAACCAGCAAGTATAGCAAGCAATTCCCAGCCTCTGACCTGCTCCAGTATTCCGGTCAATCGTAACCCCTAGGAAGTGGATAGTGATTCAGTAATGATAATACCAATGAATATCAAGAGGCAATGGTTTGAATTCTCTCTTGTTGGAGATGCTCGTTACTCAGCACTTGCATGCTATGAATTATACTTCCCACTTGTCAGCCCAAGCCTGAATATTGTCCAGGTCTTGCTGTATTTGGGCCATGGACCTTCAGTCTCTGAGGAGTCACGACTGGTATTAATCATTGTGCATTGATCAGCAAACATCCCCACTTTTGGTCTTACAATGCAGAGAAGGTCAATGATGAAGCAGCTGAAGACAACTGGGCCTTTACCCTGAGGAATTTCTGAAATTATGTCAAGGGATTGAAGTCCAACAACTATCTTCTTCTGTGTTATGTATGGCTCCAATAAGTGGAGCATTTACTCAATTCCCACTCACTTCAGTTTTGCTAGGCTCCTTGATGCCACACTAAGTCAGAGTCTTTCTTGACGTGGAGGGGTGATACTCTCACTTTCTCTACAGAGTTCAGCCCTTTCATCCATTTTAGCACCGAGGCTGTAATAAGCTCAGGAACTTAGTGCCCCTGACAGAACCCAAAAGTAATAAATGTTGATGACACCTTCCATCACTTGACTGATTATCAAGCACAGACTGATTGGGCTGTAATTGACCGGATCGGATTTGTCCTGCTTCTTGCAGACAGGACATACTTGTGCAACTTTCCACATTGTTGTGTAGATGCCAGTGCTGTAGCCATATTGGAACAGCTTGGATTGAAGAGCACAAGTCTTCAGTACTATTGGACACAATGTTGTCAGGGTCCGTAGCCTTTACAATATCCAGTAACTTCATCTGTTTCTTGATATCATTTGGAGTTAATCAAATTGGGTGAAGACTGGCACCCATGATGCTGCAAGTGTTTCAGCCTTGCTTTTTACACAAATGTGATGGGATGTCCCAATGTGGAGGATGAAGATCTTTGAGGAGAGTCCCTGAGTGAGGTTGCTTAAATGTGTTCAACCATTCCCAACTGGAAGTGGCAGGACTGCAGAGCTTAAACACAATCCATTTGATTTGGGATTGCTTAGCCCTGTCTATCATATGCTGCTCGCTCCTACTACTTAGCATGCACATAGACCTAAGTTGCCAGACTGATGACTCATTTTTAGATACACCTGGTGCTGCCCTCCTGCACATTATTGATTGAAATTATGCCAATGTCCCCTGGGATTCTGAAGAACTATATATAATCTCATTGAAACATCTTAAAAGTGCTCAATAAAGGTAGATGCCTGGAGAACATTTGCTGTGACTGGGAAGTCTAGAACTGGAGGTGATAATCTGAGGCAAAGAGGTCAGCCTTTTGGGTCTTAAAGGAGGAGACATTTCTTCACCTAACCAGGTCTAGACCTTTGGAATTCTCTATTCCAGTCACTGAAAATATTCAAAGGGGAGATTGATAGACTTTTGGATAATAAGGAAATGAAGGATTATTGGTATCATGCAAAAATGCAGAATTGAGATAGATCAGTTGTGACTGTATTGAAAAGGTGGAGCAGGCTTGGACAGCCAAATGATCTACTTGTGCTCATTTCTAATATTCCCATGCTCTGGAAGGATATCACTCAGCTCAGGGGCAAACCATTTAGCCCTGGCCCCTTTCTCTTTCCCAATACTCCAACATTCACGTATTCTTCAAGCATCAACCCAATTCCAGCGGGGGGGGGGGGGGGGGGGGGGGGGGGGGAAGGTGGGGGGGCGGGGGGGGGGGGGGGGAGAGAGAGAGAGGGTGAGTGAGAGAAATGGAGTGTGTGTGCGTGTGACGGGAGGGGGGCAGTGGAGACAGACAGGGAAAACACAAGGACCATGCTCTGTTTCCCTAACCCTAACCCATACCCCTGGCGGTGACCCCGACACAACCTGCCCTACCTTCAATGTCCAGCCCCTCCGGCCTCAGCAGCGGTTCCCGATCCCTCAACGCCATGATTCCGTCAGGTCCCGGCGGCTCCCCATTCGTCAGCGGGCCCTGCGTCTGACGTCACCGATTACGTAGCGGGTCGGGGAATCACGCATCGTCATGGAGACGGAACAGCCGAACATCAACAACAGGAGAAAGTAATAGTGTCCCGGGATGGAATAATACCCTACGATAGAGTAATACGCCAGGGTACAGTAATAACCCTGGATGGAGCAATAGCCCAGGATAGAGTAATACCTCAGGATGGAGTAATAGACCAAGTTGGAGTAATAGCCCAGGATGAAGTAATAGCCCAGGATGGAGTGATATCTGAGGTTGGAGTGACACCCCAGGACAGAGTGGTACCCTAAGATGGAGTCTTTTGCACCTGTACTGCCAATCACTAAGATCATGGCTGACCTGATTGTGGGCTTCAGTTCTCCTTCCTGTTTATCCTCGATACTTTATTAGTCAAGAACCTGCCCACCTCTATCTTAAAAATATTCAATGACCCCACCTCTAGGTGCTGTCTTTGTATATAAGAACATAGGAAGTAGAAGTAGGCCATTCAGTCCTTCAAGCCTTCTCCACCATTCAATATCATCATGATTAATCAACCCACTCAATACCATGTTCCCCTTTTGGCCCCATACCCTTTGATCCCTTTAGCCCTAAGAGCTGTATCTATCTTATTCTTAAACATTCAATGGTTTGGCTTCAACCACTTTCAGTGGCAGACAATTCCACAGGCTCACCACTCTCTGGTGAAGAAATTTCCCCTCACCTCAGTCCTGAATGGCCTATCCCATATACTTAGAATGTGACATAACAAGGTGTAGAGCTGGATGAACACAGCAGGCCAAGCAGCATCATAGGAG
>NW_025976920.1:0-7194 GCF_021869965.1 Rhincodon typus | reverse complement strand
AAAAGACTAGGATTGTTTTCACTGCAAAGATGTTGGCTGAGAGGAGACCTGATAGAGGTCTACAAAATTATGAGAGACATCGATAGGGTGGGTAGTCAGAGGTTTTTTCCCAGGGTTGAAGTTTCAATTACAAGGGGGCACAGGTTCAAGGTGAAAGGGCAAAAGATTAAGAGAGACGTGTGAGGAAAGGTTTTCATGCAGAGAATGGTAGAAGTCTGGAATGCACTTCCGGAAGAGGTGGTGGAAGCAGGCGCGTTGGTGACATTTAAAAGGCGTCTAGATGGTTACAGGAATAGGGAAGGAATAGAGGGATATGGAC
This sequence comes from Rhincodon typus, assembly GCF_021869965.1. Classification (NCBI taxonomy): domain Eukaryota; kingdom Metazoa; phylum Chordata; class Chondrichthyes; order Orectolobiformes; family Rhincodontidae; genus Rhincodon; species Rhincodon typus. The sequence continues at coordinate 6,875 of NW_025976920.1, read as the reverse complement.
CGAATAAGGGTAGAAGGTTTGTTTTATTAGTTTAGTTAGGGCATTATCGGCACAGGCTTGGAGGGCTGAAGGGCCTGTTCCTGTGCCATACTTCTCGTTTGTTCTTTTGACATGGGACGCATGTAACCAATGCCAATGGCGTGTGCCCTTCGATGTTGGTGCCTGGCATCTACCACGAAGGTTCTTGGGAGAATGCAATAAGCTGAATTTGCCAGGTACCCATTTTTATTTTTATGTCCCGCTTTCTCAACATTTAACTTGGGCAGCGTGTTTTGTAAAATATTAATTATGAATATTAATATATTATGAATATTAATGAGGTCAGTCGGTCAACTCATTACTTACCTTGATTAGCACATAATACACCAAAAGAGAGAAATACAAAACGAATTGACCTGCACCATAAACTTTTGAAAATTTCCTAGACTTTTCAGGAAGTTTGAAGTGGCCGTTCTCAACAATGCCAGCACAAAGAGACTGAGAAACATTTGTCGATGAGAGAGGTAACACTGTGAACGGTTCCACACAATATAGGAGAAAGCTGTGGGGTGGAGTCTTACAGGAGTCTGAGCAATGTGGGCTCTGGTGGGTGAGTGACAGAACGGGGTGAGAAGTCCCATGTGACACATTTTGACATTGTTTACTATTTTTACAGCAGTGTGGCAAGTTCCTCGTTGGGCAGTGGTGAGTTGTCAATTGACAAAATTGGCTTAACAGCAGGAGACAGAGGGTGGTGGTGGAGGGTTTTTTTTTTGGACTGGAGGCCTGTGACCAGCAGTGTTCCACAGGGATCCGTGCCAGGTCTACTTTTGTTGATAACAAAATTTATATAAACAATTTGGATGAGAATAAGAAAGCATGATTAGTGAGTTTGCAGATGACACCCAGATTGGTGGAATAGTGGACAGTGAAGAAGGTTATCTAAGATTACAAAGAGATCTTGATCAATTGGGACAATGGGCTGAACAGTGAAGTTTAATTTGGATAAATGTGAGTTATTGCATTCTGGTAAAACAAACAAAGACAAGACTTTAAATTAAAAATAGGGCTTTGGGCAGTTTTGTAGAACAGAGAGACCTTGGGATTCAGGCACATAATTCTTTGAAATTTGCATCACATATTGATATGGTGGTTAAGAAAGCATTTAGTATGCTTGCCTTCATTGCTCAGGCCATTGAGCATAGGAGTTGGGACGTTATGTTGAGGTTGTACAGGATGTTGGTGAGATCTCTCTGTGGGAGTATTGCGTCCAGTTCTGGTCACCCTGTTTGAGAAAGGATATTATTAACCTGAAGAGAGTTAGGAAGAGAATTACCAGGATGTTGCCAGGAACGCAGAGTTTGAGTCATAAGGAAATGCTAGATAGGCTGAGATTTTTTTCACTGGAACGTGGGAGGTTGAGAGGTGACCTTATAGACTATGGGACATATTTTAAGGAGAGGAGAAAGATTTAAAAAAGACAAGGGGGCAATTTTTTTTTTACACAGAGCGTGGTTCATGTGTGGAATGAACTGCCAGAGGAAGTGGCAGGTGAGGGTATAGTTACAATGTTTAAAAGACATTTAGATACGTACATGAATAAGAAATGTTTGGTGGGATATGGGTCAAGCGCAGACATGTGGGACTAATTTAGTTTGGAATTATAGTCGGCACGGACAGGGGTTGGACTGAAAGGTCTGTTTTCGTGCTGTATGACTCTGTGATTGTGATAAACACTTGTTAAGTTCCTTGTTGATGGCACAACTTGCCTCATTGTATTCTGCTTTTGATCTTCTCAAATTCACCCATCAAAGCAGCTGCCAGGAAAAACCTGACAAAGAAACCAGAGTGTGTGCCTAGTAGATTCAGCTTTGAACAAGTTCCACGTTGCCTGTGACCAAACCCTGATCAAGGCACAATCACCAACCACAAACACACCCCTCCTCACACCCCTCCTTACGCACATGCACATGCATATTTGCATCTGTCAAATGCTAACCCATCATGACATGATTGTTTTTCTACTATTCACCAGCTGTGTGCTCTGGAAGCCTAGATTTGTATTACAGAATGCACCAGGAACCAGGCTGCAATGGTGAAGCTGGATATAGGGAGCACACCCAGCTCACAGACTGAACCTCAGGAATACCTGTTTGCTGTCTTAACACTTGTTAACTTAGCACCCTTTTGCATGCTCATAACATCCTGGCCTTATTGTGCCAATGAGCACAGTCCAAATAAAATAGACAGGCTTGTTTTTGTGCTAAACAGTCCTCAGCCGAGGGGTACACTGTATACTGGTGTGCTATGTCAATCTCACATGTGCAATGTGTGCCAGCAACTTAGGTGACAAACATACGGCATGTGATGTCAGCAGGCGGCCATGTTTTAAAGTCTTAGGGGAGTAGTCACTGAAGTCCATGGAGACATTTCTCAGTCAGGGGGTTGTGGCACATGGCACAATAATTGAAGGGCAGGTTCCCAAACTCGTCCAGGCGTTTGGTCACAGGTAGATATTCAATCTGGTTGTTCACAGTCAAGAGGTCTGTTACCCTGCAGTCAAAAAGGGCGGTGGGTCACAGTCAGAAAGGGTGGTGCCAGGAGATAACATGATATCACGTACATGCTCGTCTGTTCAGGACACCCAGGCCCTTGATGAGGCCACATTTGGAGTATTGTGTGCAGTTTCGGTCACCACGCTACCAGAAGGATGTGGAAGCTTTGGAGAGAGTACAGAGAAGGTTCACCAGGGTGTTGCCTGGTCACCACAGCATTGACTATGAGGAAAGGTTAAAAAGACTAGGATTGTTTTCACTGCAAAGATGTTGGCTGAGAGGAGATCTGGTAGAGGTCTACAAAATTATGAGAGGCATAGATAGGGTGGATAGTCAGAGGCTTTTTCCCAGGGTTGAAGTCTCAATTACAAGGGGGCACAGGTTCAAGGTCAGAGGGGGAAAGTTTAAGGGAGATGTGCAAGGGAAGTTTTTCATACACAGAGTGGTAGCAGCCTGGAATGCACTACCAGAAGAGGTGCTGGAAGCGGGCACATTGAAGGCATTTAAGAGGAACCTAGATGGGTACATGAAAAGGCAGGGCGTAGAGGGATATTGATCGAAAAATGGCAGGTTTGTTTTTAGATTAATTAGGACATGATGGTCGGCACAGGCTTGGAGGGCCGAAGGACCTGTTCCTGTCCTTTACTTTTTCCTTTGTTCATTTGTTCATTTGACAGTGCAGAGGTGGCCAGACTGTTCACCTCCATCCTGTTACTGTCCCCCTCTGACGCTTGGAAGTTCAAGTCAAAGAGAATCAACTTGCCTTTATCAAGAAGGCCCTCAGCATGTCTAGCACAACAAGACACAAGCACCCTCTGTGTTCACCCTAGCAAATCACCAGAGTCAATGGTTTCCCTATCTGAGCAGGCACCCTCCACCCAGCTGCTGAGCCAGGGACTATACTAAGTTGTAGTGGGAGACAGAGGAAGACAAAAATGTCTTGAGGATGCTTTGGTGGCAACGTCAGATGCCAACGGAGTGATTTACTACCTGCAATATCTTGGTTCACTCACTTTCATTTCACCTCCAGCTCCCACATCTTCAATTCTGCATGTTCTCTGCACTGTTTATTCACTACTTCGGAACACCTCACCATATCCCCCAACCCTACCCCCATACGGCACTAAGAGCTGTGCTACCTACTTTTAACTCATTAAATCACTCTCTGTCATCATAGAAGGAAACAGCCCACAATAGGGCAGAAAGAGCTCAGATAGCTGGAGGACTGTCATTAGATCCTGACCTCCTACAAGGAGAGTACTCTGGCCCTCATGGATACTCTGATAATCCTCATCTCCACTTTCCTGCCTTTTCCCCATAATGTTTGATTCCCTTACTGATTAACAAAGGTTTCTATCTTGGCCTTGAAAATATTTAATGACCCAGGCTCAACAGTGCTCTGTGGTAAAGATTCTATAGATTGACAACCACCCGCAACCCCCCCGAAGACAAAATCCTCTTCATCTCTGCCTTAAATGGTTGACCAACTCTGCGATTCTGCCCTTTAGCCCTCAATTCTCCGACATGCAAAAACAACCAAGCAGTATCTACCCTGTCAAGCCTCTGAAAAATCATACAGGCTTTCAAGAAGATCCCACTCTTCTAAAGTCCAATGAATATAAGCTCAACCTACACAGCCTCTCCTTATAAGAAAATTTGTCTATATCCATAAATTGAAATTACCACCAACTCATTTAGAAAAACACTTTGGACTTGTGAAAGTCTAATAATTTTGATTTCTGCTTTTAACTAAAATTGAACAGCACTTCTGTAGAGAGAGTTCCATCAGAAAACCACTGAACAAAGGTAGTTAAGCAGCCAAGTAATGAATAGCAATGCTTTGAAAGTGGGGAAGAACTCCCATATTTGTTCAGCTTCAGGTTTGCCTGAAGAAGCTCAAACATTACTGGTGCTTTATAATTTTTTTCTCTTCAATTAAAGGAACAACTCATCTAAGATACTACAAAATTCACTGAAATTGTAATTGTATTATTTTATCTTCGTTTGTATTTAATTCTTGTCCATGTTGTGGTGTTTGAGAGATGAATTAATGAAACATTATGTTTTAACATTTAGTGTGTGTGTTCACTGCCACAGAAGGCTGTGGAGGCCAGGTCATTGAGTACATTTAAGACTGAGATAGATAGGTTCTTGAATATCAAGAGGATCAAGGGTTACGGGGAGAAAGCGGGAGAATGGGGTTAAGGAACTTATCAGCCATGATTGAATGGCAGAGCAGACTTGATGGGCCAAATGGCCTAATTTCTGCTCCTATGTCTTATGGTCTTATGGTCTTATAATAGACTGACTTGTAAAACAAACAATGCTTCACTCCTGCTCAATGAGATTTTAGGCAGACACTCTGGAGAATTGCAGCACTGAAGGAGTGCCACAATGTCAGAAATGCTGCATTTGTTTTTGGTTGAGATTTTTGATCTTACCTAGGGGTAACTGGATTTTAAAGGTCCCATCATGCAAAAGGTAATCAAAGGTTACAGTGCTTTCTAAAAAGTGACCTTATAGAGGTTTATGAATCATGACGAACATAGATAAGGTGAATAGCCAAGGTCTTTTTCCTTAGGTGGTGGAGCTCAAAACTAGAGGGCATAAATTTAAGGTACGAAGAGAATGATTTAAAAGGGACCTGAGGGACAACTTTTTCACACAGAAAATGGTTTGTTTGTGGAATGAACTACCAGAAAAAGGGGTAAACGTAGGTACAGATAAAACATTTAAAGGACATTTGGACAGGAACATAATAAGAAAGATTTAGGATATGGGTGAAACGCAGGCAAATGGGATTAGTTCAGTTTGGGATACCTGGTTTGGCATAGACGCGTTGGACCAAGAGGTCTGTTTCTGTGCTGTACAACCCTATGACTATGACACTATACTAAAGTCATAGCATTAAAGATTTATAGAGGTCTAGAACACATAAAAGGGCCCATCAGATCTGTGCCAGTTAGACACAAGCACCCAACTATTAGAGAGTCATACACAACACGGAAACAGACCCTTTGATCCAACTCGTCCATGCCAACCAGGTTTCCCAAACTTAAACTAGTTCCTATTTCCTGCGTTTGGCCCATATCCCTTCAAATGTTTCCTATTCACGTACACATACAAATGTCTTTTTAATGTTGTAACTGTACCTGCATCTACCACTTTCACACAGAGGATGGTGTATATATGGAATGGACTGTCTGAGGAAAAGTTGGCCTCCGATTCCTTTTAAAATTTTTCCCCCAATTACCTTAAAAATATGCCCCTCTAGTTTTGAAACACCCAGCCCTAGGGAAAAGACCTTTGATATTCACCTCATCTACACCCCTCATGATTCACTCCTCAACCTCCTACACTCCAGCGAAAAAAGTCCCAGCCTATCAAGCCTCTTTTTTTCCAGCCCTTGGCCCATAGCCTTATATGCATTGGCATAATAACTAATTCTTTCTTCTTAAACTCACAAAGTATTTGATGGTTGAATTGTCGAATTGGGACAATCACTTGAATCACAATCACAAGAAAATATGTGTACACTAAAGTTTTGGAGTAGATCTGTAGCTCGGGTTGTGGGTGTTGAGGTTGGTTGGCTTGCCGAGCTGGTTTGTTGTTCCGCAGACGTTTCGTTACCGTGCTTGGTAATATCCTCAGTGCAGCCTCTGATGAAGCGTCGGTGTGTTTTCCAGCCTGGTTTTTTAAACTCTAGGGTCCGTTGCGATGGATTGCCTCACTTCTGGGTTTCCTCCGTAGTGGAATGTATAAGGGGTCGAGTTCAATGTGTTTATTAATAGCCTGCTTCGTGGAGTGCCATGCTTCCAGGAATTCTCGTGCTTGTCTCTGCCCAGCCTGTCCCAGGACCTTGGTGTTGTCCCAGTCGAAGTCATGGTTCTCCTTGTCCATGTGGATTGAGATGAGTGAGTATCGGTCGTAGCCAGTTGGTGTTCATGTACTCTTGTTGTTAGTGTCCTTCCTGTTTGTCCGATGTAGTGTTTCTCGCAGTCTCTGCAGGGGATCTTGTAGATGACATTGGTCCTGTCCATGGCGGGGAGTGGGTCTTTAGTTCGGGTGAGCAGTTGTCGTAGGGTTGATGTGGGTTTGTGTGCCACTCTGATGCCCAGCGGTCGTAGGAGTCTTGTGGTGAGTTCTGACGTGTTTCTGATGTAGGGTGGTGTGATGAGAGTGTCGGGGCGTGTAGAATCTTTCTGATGCGGTTCCTGTAGGCATCTCCTGACCCAGTTCTTTGGATATCCATTATCCTTAAACACTTGGAAGAGGTATTCCTCCTCCTCTTGGCGTAGTTCCATGTTGCTGCAGTGTGTTGTTGCCCTTTTAAATAGTGTT
>NW_025976919.1:0-7194 GCF_021869965.1 Rhincodon typus | reverse complement strand
TGGGGTGAGGGGTATTTGGGGTGAGGGGTGGGTCATTTGAGCCTCTATGGTTGAGTTTCCGAGATCCATGTGGAGCTGACAGCAGCCACCTCTAGAGGGTGATGCACTCACCCTCAGTGCCCTGGCTTTAGGGTCTTCAGTGGGTAGTGTCTGTGAGACCATGGACAGGCTGCCTGTATATACCCTCCCAGTCTATCTAGAGGCATCGGGGCAGAGGGAGTGTGCAATGGGATTGTATCTCAGCGAGAGGCAGCACCTTCAACCGGAAAGGGCAAGTTATTGCAAGTTCGGTTTAGGCTCCATTGAGAAATCAACAGGGATTCTCCAGCTCCCTGCCAACAATTGGCCTGGATTGCTTGGGGGGAGATGAAATGATCTGAGTTTGTACCATTTCCATGGCAGCATGACGGTGACAGCGGAAACCAATACTAGGGAGGTGTGGGGGTTGGGGGCGCGGTGGTTAATCAATACCAGACAGTCACAACGACATCCACTCAGGAATTCAGGATAAACGTCCTTCCCTAGAGAGTATGGAACTGGAACTCGATCCCACAGGGACCGCTCAAGGGGAATAATGTATAACCAAAGGGAAAGTTAACCAAACCTATATTGGAAAGAAGACCAGGAGATGGTGAGAGTAAGGACAAAACTCCCAGCACATGCCGGCTGAACCCAATTCACCTGGTTTTCCAATGAGTTTTGATGTAGTCCTTGTTGAATGAGGTTGGAGTCGGTTCCTGTTTATTATTTTCAATAAGGACACTGAAAGACCCAGTCAGTAATTACATTTCAACATTTTAAAACGGTTTCCAGAGTACTTCTGAATTTTTCTGTAAAAGGCTACACTAATATCATTGTGAATGATCTCCATCTCTCTTTCTCTCCCTCTGTTTGCCTCCCTCTCCCTCTGTCTCGCTTACCTGCCCTCCCTCTCCTTGTCTGTCTCTGTTTCTTTCCATTGTTCTCTGTTATGCCTCTTTCTCCACCTCTCTGTCTCCATTTCTCTCACCCCCTCCTACCTCTCACCCCCTCCTATCTCTCCCTCCTCCAATCTCTCCCTCCTGCCTCTTCCTCCATCTGTCTCTTACTTCTTCTGTCCCCCTTCAACTGTCTGTCTCTCCTCTCTCTTTCTCCCCCTTTGTCCCTCTTCCTCTCTTTGTCTCTGTCTGTCTGTCTCTCTCTGTCTCTCTTTCTGTCCCTGGGCGATTGCTCCAGCTATGAGTCTGCCACACTGGAGACGGTGTTTTCCCAGGGGAGCTGGTCCACATTCTGGGTGAAGAGCTGTTCATGTTGGTTGTGTCTCCTGCTCTACCTGCTGATCCTCCTGGCTCCACCATGCTGTGTGGACAATGAGAGACGCCGTGCAGTCCATGTGAGGTAGCTACCCGCCAGGATCGGCAACCCTCTCTGGCGTTGGGAATTCTCACCGGAATTGGGAACACCTCCTGGGAATGGGAATGCTCTCCAGGATTGGGAACACTCTCCAGGATTGGGGACACTTGCCGGGATTGGGAACGCTCATCAGGATTGGGAACACTGTCCAGGATTGGCAATGCTTGTCGGGATTGGGAACGCTTGTCGGGATTGGGAATGCTTTTCAAGATTAGGAATGCTCTCTGGGATTGGAAACACTCTCCAGGATTGGGAACACTCTCTGGAACTGGGGACACTCGTTGGGATTGGGGACACTCGCTGGGATTGGGAATGCTCGTCAGGATTGGGAGCGCTGTCCAGGATTGGGAATGCTTGTCAGGATTGGGAACACTCTCCAGGATTGGGAAAGTTCATCAAGATTGGGAACACTCTCCAGGATTGGGAATGCTGTCCAGGATTGGTAGCATGCTCTGGCATTGGGAACTGTGGGGTTTGTTTTAGAAGCAAGAGCAAGCTAGATGGAATCTTCTAGAAGCCAATCTGATGCTTCCTTTCACAAACACCAAGGCTACAGCACATGAGCCTGAGGTAGTTTTGGATTTCATCTCCGCAGATGGATACGATGGCCTTGTGACTCTGACATTCTTCAGGAGATTCCAAGAGTTCAAATCCCACCAGAACAGTCTCCGAAATCAAACTGAATACATCTGGCAGCAAGAGAATTGACCAGAAGAATCAACTGGATCTCCTGCTATTTCCAAAACCCAACCTGTTGATTAATATCCTTTGGGGAAGGGAATCTGTTATCCTACTGAGCCAATCTGGTCTTCACGTGACTCCAGTCCCACTCTCTGTGTGACCCCTGAAGCAAACAAAGAACTTCTTTGAACAAGAGGGTGCAAATGACAACAGATTGTGATTGAGTAAAGACAGAGAAACCTTTTGATTAAACAAAGAATTGCAAATGCTGAAGATCAGAAACAAAAGCAGGAAATGCTGGAGAAACTCAGCAGGTATGGCAGCCTCTGCAGAGAGAGAGACACAGAGTTCACATTTTCGGTCTGGGCTGACCCTTGTTCAGGATTTGTTTCCAGTGACTAGAGGACACAGAAGGAAGGGAATGGGGAAAGAGCTACAGGGATAGAGGAGATTGGGATCTGATGCATCCTGCCTGAAGTGGATTCAACAGGAACATTCAGGAGGGAATTGATAAACATTGAAGGAAAGGATGGGGGAAAAGCAAGGGAGTGGGGTTCCTTGGATTGATATTTCAAGGAGCTGGCACAGGCACACTGAGCTGAATGGCCTCTTTCCGTGTCTTTCTTGCCAGGGACAGGACTGACCCCCACCTCAGGGTAACAACCGTATCAACTGTCAATCTCCGAGTTGGGATTTTCCGGAGCTTTCTCTGCAGACCTGTAGTTCTAGAAAGCCCTTTGATTGATTCTCTATCACTTGACGATACAGTGGGACAGATTCTAGTGTTTACATGGGTTACCCCAACTCTAACGCTCTTGCAAGCACATGGATAGAGATTGGGAATCTGTCTGTAATAGTTCAACGTTCAGAATCTGGAGATGGGAAACTGCCAAGGCTGGGCTTTGCTCCGAGAACTCTCTATCCTTAATGAGAGCTCTCAAACTGGGCCACAGTAAATGGCTGTATTCAATATCCTGAACATTGTAACGTTCTCAATAAACCTGCTACACTGGCCTCAGTTTATCGTTGGGTTTGGGTCAGGTCTTTACTCTCTGCGAATCAATCAGTGCCCAAACAATATTGAAGCTTCAAGTAGGGAGTTTAGTAAAATCTTCCGATGTTGCGGGTTTATCAGATTTGTTCTATTTCAGAGTGCACCATGGCTATTAACCTTAACATGGCTGTGACCCCTCACACTGGCTGTGACCCCTCACACTGGCTGTGACCCATCACACTGACTATTGTCCCCTCACACTGGCTATTGACCCCTCACACTGGCTATTGACCCCTCACACTGGCTATGACCCCTCACACTGACTATTGACCCCTCACACTGGCTGTGACCCCACACACTGGCTGTCACCCCTCACACTGACTATTGACCCCTCACACTGGCTGTGACCCCACACACTGGCTGTGACCCCTCACACGGACTATTTACCCCTCACACTGGCTGTGACCCCTCACACTGGCTGTGACCCCTCAAACTGGCTATTGACCCCTCACACTGGCTGTGACCCCTCACACTGGCTATTGACCCCTCACACTGGCTATTGACCCCTCACACTGGCTGTGATCCCTCACGCTGGCTATTGACCCCACACACTGGCTATTGACCCCTCACACTGGCTATTGACCCCTCACACTGGCTATTGACCCCTCACACTCGCTGTGACCCCTCACACTGGCTATTGACCCCTCACACTGGCTATTGACCCCTCACACTGGCCGTGACCCCTCACACTGGCTATTGACCCCTCACACTGGCTATTGACCCCTCACACTGGCCGTGACCCCTCACACTGGCTATTGACCCCTCACACTGGCTATTGACCCCTCACACTGGCCGTGACCCCTCACACTGGCTATTGACCCCTCACACTGGCTATTGACCCCTCACACTGGCCGTGACCCCTCACACTGGAGCAATCTCAGTTGTGAAGCACCCAGTGGTCTAATAGTTCTGTCATCACTTGGACATCCCAATGGTCACTGGTGCCAATAAAACACGGGCTGAGTGAATGACAACAGGGAAGAGGGCACGGGAGTAACATCCCATCTTATACACCCAGAGACAGTCAAAGGAATAGCACAGACCCACACCCCAATTTCTGCCATTCCATGACCAGCTCCTGTTTAAACATGGCACTGCAAGACCCCGGGGCACTGATGAAAGAAAAGTAGGAACGAGGGTTCCCCTGACTGTGGCAGGTACCAGGCCGACATTCCTAAAGAAAATGTGAGTTGGTTCTTTATGTCCTTCCTGTGAGTAAATAGATTAGCAAGTTGGCCTGTGATTGCTTCTGAAACAGTGAAGGGGCTATTGGCTGAGGCCTGAACAACTTCAATTTATATAGCACCTTTAACATGTCACCAGGAGCACAAGCAAACAAAGCCTAACAACTAGCCTGTGTGATGGAATGTTTGAGCTGACCAACAGCTGGGTCAATGAGGTGGAGTTTAAGCAGGGTCTCAGAGGAGAACAGAATGATGTTGGGCTTTGGGTATGTGAAGGCACTACATAAATGCAATAATCATGCATTTTGGTATTGTTTCTGTTCCCTGGATTTGTATAAAAGCCACCCCATGCTCACCTTAAGGCTTCCCTACAACACCTGAATGTTTAACTTACCACCAGAGGTAAGATTGATAAGCAAGGCTGCCTCCCAGGGAGGGGCAGAGACAAGTTTCTAATGTTGGGAGAATGATGGCCCCCAAAGACAATCTTCCTGTATGTCACATCTCAATGTGATGCCTCAAAGGAAACACAGGAATTGAACAGACACAGGATGTCCATGACCATTAAGTGGCCATAGCAACTATACTTAAAAACACAAAATAACAAAACATGATCGCAGAAGAATAGATCGAAGGAGCTGACTGGCCTTCTCTCGATCCAGTCTAATAGGTTTGAAGGGCTGAATGGTCTCTTCCTGTTCCTGTGTAACAGGTTTGAGGGGCTGAATGGCCTCCTCCTGTTACTGTGAAACAGGTTGAGGGGCTGAATGGCCTCTTCCTGTTACTGTGGGGTAAATATACAGGGTTAAATACTTTATTCCACTTCTCCCTTTTCCTTCCCTCCCCTGCCTCCTCACTCTTCCTTGCTGTCCTTCTGAATTCCATCATTACCTTTCCCCATTACACTGCTCCTACTTTTCCCCCTCATTTCCCTTCCCTCCTCCTTTGCCCCGTCAATGCTATTCTAGCTCTTCCTTTCTCTCCCGCCCACCCCCTCCTTCCCAGCTCCTCTGTTCCTGCCCCCACCCTCCTTCTCCCTACCTCTTCCTCCCCACCTCTTCCTCTCCTGATGGGGTTGATTCTGTCTGGGCTTCAGTGACCGATATTCCAACGGGAGGGTCATGTAACTGATTACCCTTCTGTTCTCTGTCATATAACACAGATCCACTTCAGAGAGCAGATATTTACATTCGCCAGCAGAATTCTCCACTGGTTACTTGTTAAACTGCTGGGCTGTTAAATAACCTGCCTTCACATTCCTGAAATGTTTGGATATTTGGTGAATTTGTGGCAAGGCTGGAGTTCCTGATCACACCCCACAGCCTTTGCTATCAGGGAACAAGAGCTGAGCTGAACTAAAATACAACAGTGGGATTTGAAAGTGTGTTCATCCACTGACACCACACTGCACTCTGGGGACTGGGGTTAGCCCCAGGATGCTGAGTTCGGGGTCCAGAGCCCAGGAGTTCAAAGATTCAACCAGTTTCAAATGAAAAATCAGATTCGACAATGACACAGATACACACACAGGCGCACACACACATAAACACAGACATAGACACAAGACACTCATAGACAGGGACACACAGACAAAGACTTTCAAACAGAGCTGCACATGTCCTGGTGTTTTACACAAACAGCTGTGAGTAATGCTGTAAAAGAGACATATGACATGGAAGCTTTTCATCTTGTGGGTCTTGGGGAGGTTACTGAACAAAGGCACCGAGGGGTACAAGTGGATATTTCCTTGAAAGTGGAGTCACAGGTAGACAGAGGGGTGAAGAAGGCATTTGGTACACTTTCTTTCATTGGTCAATGCACTGAATATAGGAGTTCAGAAATCATGTTGCAGCTGTACAGGACATTGTTGACACCACTTTTGGAACACTGTGTCTGATTCTGGTCACCCTGCTATCGAAAAGCTGTTGTTAAACTTGAAAGGATTCAGAAAAGATTTGCAAGAATGTTGCTGGGGTTGGAGGGTTTGAACTATAAGGAGAGGCTGATTAGGCTGGGGCTATTTTTCCCTGGAGCGCGGAGGCTGAGGGGTGACTTTAGAGCGGTTTATAAAATCATGAGGGGCAAAGATAGGGTAAATAGACAAGGTCTTTTTCCCAGGACATAGCTTTAAGGTGAGAGGGGAAAGATTAAAAAGGGCCCAAGGGGTAAGGTTTTCATGCCGAGGGTGTGTGTGTGTGGATTGACCTGTCAGAAGATGTGGTGGAGGCTGGTACAATTACAATATTTAAAAGGCATCTGGATGGGTATATGAATAGGAAGGGTTTAGAGGGATATGGCCCAAATGCTGGCAAATGGCACTATATTAATTTAGGATATCTGGGCAGCATGGACGAGTTGGACTGGAGTCTGTTTCCATGCTGTATGACTCTATGACTCTAGTCATCAGGACAGAATTGCAAGAATATCAAATCTCAGTGGGAACAACAATTTATACCGAATGAGAAAGTGGTTCAGATTGGTTTGACTAGTGCACTCTGATTTGTAGGGATGTCACCGTGGAGAATGTACCAGAAATATAAGAATGTAAGAGCTAGGAACAGGAGTAGGCCATTCAGCCCCTCAAGCCTGCTCTGCCATTTAATACAATCATGGCTGATCTCATCTTGACCTCAACCCCACTTTCCTGCTTGTTCTCCACAACCCTTCAACACATTACTCATTAAAAATCTGTTTGTAACAGTTAACTGTCAAGAAATAAAATCAGAGGATGTTGGAGAAACTTAACAGGGCAGGCAGCATCTCTAGAGAGAGAAAAACAGAGTTAGAGTTTCAAGTCTGGTATGACTTCTTGACAACTAAAAGTTCTGGAAAAAGGTGTTGGAAAATAGATTTATTTATGTCCTTTTGATGAAGGCAGAGAAG
>NW_025976918.1:0-7194 GCF_021869965.1 Rhincodon typus | reverse complement strand
CTCCTCCACAGATGCTGCCAGACCTGCTGAGCTTTTCCAGCAACTTTGATATTGTTCCTGATTTACAGCATCCGCAGTTCTTTTGGTTTTTATTAAGTTTTTACAACAATCAGTGATAGCTCATGGTCACTGGTTCTGAAAGAAAGCTTTCAATTCCAGATATATTATTTGAATTTAAATTCCACCAGCTGCCACAGTGGGATTTGAACCCACAACATCAGAGATGTTATTACTACGTCACCATCTCTCCCAATTCCATCACTATCTTCCTCACCCTCTTCATTATGAACTCTGGAACAGATTGTACTCCATCAACAGCATTGATGCCCTGACTGTTCAGCAGCCATCACTTGATGGGTTTTCATATTCAGATTACCCCCTTGTCTACGTACTAGAGTTCGGCCATGGTGAACTCATGATCCAGCCTCTTTGCCGGGATGACTTCCCTTTCTTGCAGGATTGCACTGGAGTTGGCCACATACGCTATTCACTGCCTTGAACGTTGTTGGCAGAGCTCCTCTGACATCGGGATAGACAGCCATTCTCCCCTTCCTTATTATGGGGTATGCCTACTTGTTGAACCCTTCCAAGATGTTTGCCTTGTGTTTCAGAACAGTTGACAAACTTGATGATGGAATCTCCTACTTCTTTTCCATTTCTCACTTTGCACAATGACAGACCACTTTTAGACGTAGAAGTTTACAGCACAGAAATAAGCCATTTGATCGATCATATCTGTGTTAGTTAAGACAAAATCTGAGTATACTAATCCCTTTTTCTAGCTTTGGCCCATAGCACTGGAGGCTATGGCAATGAAAGTGGCTATCTAAATATTGCTTAAATGTTACAAGAGTTTCTAACTCAACCGCTCTTTTAGGCAGTGAGCTCCAGACTCCTACAACCCTCTGGGTAAAAATACATTTCATTTCTCTTTCTACCTCTTATCTTAAATCTATGCCCTGGTTACTTGCTGTATCAACGTCACCTTCTCTCTATTCAACAACACTTTTATCTTTTTTACAGATTTGTTTAGCCGACCTCTCAGGCTTTGGACATCCTTTCACAGGGAAGCTTACTGTCAAATTAGTTGCCCATTGTTCCCTGATTTTGCTGACAAAGACAGATATAAGCTTACACAGGTTTAGATTTAAATTTATTGTCACATATATATAAAAATATAGTGAAAAGTGTTTCTTCGCGTGTAATATGTAAAGTGTCACCAGGCTCTGGTGCCATCTTGAAACACTGAATATAATGTAAGATATTACTGCAGTAGAATTCATCTTTTCCTCTTCTTCTTCCTCCTCGGCTGCTCCTCCAGTTGCTGCTGGGTCTCTGTAATGGGATCTAGGGTCTCAGTTACGGGCCGTCACCACCACACTCCTACGACTGCTATATCTGAGCTGGAGCCATGGGCCTGGCGATGCGTGGGCTCCCCTACCTCCTGTTCCCCATCCGCTGATCTGCCGTCTGTCCCTTTCGCTGATGCTTCCACTCCTTCAGATGCCCAGCCTGAGAGTCCGGGCCGGGGGCGTCAGTCTGGGACCTGCTCCTCTCTCGCCGAGAAGCCCTGGTTTGGCGTGGAGCTGTGTATGGCTCGTCCTGGCGTTGCAGCTGCTGCCGCCAGAGGCTTCCTCTTTCACCTGCCACTGTCCAAGCTTAAAAGAAAAGAAAACGAAGAACAAAGAAAAAGAGAAAAAGTAAAAGGAAGAAAAGAGAAAAGAAGAAAGAAAGCCGATGGGAGCATATGAGCTCCCGGCTCAGACCCCACCACCATCTTGTTTGGCTAACCAGGAATTAAAAGTACATAATTAGGCATTGTCTTATTGGATTTGCTATTCTGCCAACAGGAATGGCTGTGATTTTGATTAAACTCTAGGGTCGTACCATCTGGATTTGATTCATCATGATTTCACCGGTGGAGTGGAGAATTGGAGAATATATTGCAATAGTTGCATTTTATTTAATTTTAAATTCTCCACATTAAATATGGTAATTTCAGAAAAAAATTGGTCCAATTTTTTGTCATCTTGAGCTCCTCCAGATCTATATTTTGTCTTGTATTCAGTTATCAATTGTCTTTACCTAGGACTAAAGTCCCTTTTGTCTTTAGTGACACTTGCCCTCTACTCCATCACAGGTTTTCACATCTATTCTTCACTTCTGTACTTACTTAAAACCTGTTACATATTTATTTTTTTCCATTCAGATGAAGTGTTACCAATATTCCTTTCTCTGCAGAGGCTTCATGTCTTGCTGTGTATTTACAGCATTTCAGTTTTAAGTCAAAATTACGAACATCCAAAGAAATTTGCTCTTGTAATTTGTTGTACTAGTGATGTTTGGGAAATAAATGCTAGCCAGGCCACGAGGAGAAGCCTTTTGCTTTTCTTCTAGTAGTGCCATGTGATGTCCACATGATGAAAACAGTACATGGAACATTAGTTCAAAGTTTCACCCAAAATAAAGTATCTTCAACAGGACGCACTCATTCAGTGTTGCACTTAAATGCCAACTTAAATAAAACATTTAAGATTCAAGCTCAGAATCTTGTGAGTGTTTGTAAGCCCTAATACTTTAACAATTATGATTAATCACAGTAAGTTTCATGATTCAAAATATATGGTAAATGATGAATAGAAAGCTATTCTATGTAATACTCCAGCCATCCACTTGTAATATGTTCGGTGCCAATACCAATGATTAATTGCAATTCTCTTGATTTGGATTTATTTTGATTCAGGAAATTTTAATATGTAAAACATATTTACTATGTAAAGGACATTTTAAAAGAAAATTTGAAAATATAGAATTCAGTATTATCAACAATGAGCATCCACTGCAATTTGAACACCATATAGAGATTCTTCTCTGCAAACTTGCCTGAAAGAGTATGTTAAACTTACATCATTCGAATCAACAGGTTCTGCTAAAATTAGTTGAAATTGAATTTTCCCAAATTTATGTTCTCTTAATTATCTAGGTTAAATTGCCACAATATCTGAATTTACTGTACTTATGCCATGTAATATTCTATTTGACCTTAAAAACGTAAGTATTGTCATATCTTATTCATTCTTTTTACACATTACAGCTCATTGTACATTCTGCAATGCACAAGTCTTGTGTTCTTTTAGTCCAATGCAACTTAAATATGTTAATATAGTATTTTCCCAGATGACCACTCCTGATACCTTGAGATATTTTCTACCTCAACCAGTGAGTGGTACAGGTTATGAATTGTTTGAGGTAGTTCACTGACACCAATCCTTCACTGTATTTCCATTACAAACCCACCAACTCCCACAGCTACCTGGACTATACATCCTCACACCTCACTTCCTGTAAAGACTCCATCCCATTCTCTCAGTTCCTCCGTCTCCATCGCATATGTTCAGATGAGGCCAACTTCGACAAGGGAGCCTCCGAAATGTCCACATTCTTCCTCAACCGAGGACTCCCCAGCTCCATTGTCGACAGGGCCCTCAATCGGGTCCAACCCATCTCCCGCACTTCTGCCCTCACCCCTTCTCTTCCCTCCCGCAACAGCAATAGGGTTCCCTTATCCTCACCTACCATCCCACCAGCATCCACATCCAGAAGATCATCAGACGCCATTTCCGTCACCTCCAGCAAGATGCCACCACTGGACACATATTCCCCTCCCCTCCCTTGTCTGCCTTCCGCAGGGACCGTGCCCTCCGGGTCACCCTGGTCCATACTTCCTTCAACCCCAACACCTCCCCACAGCCCTACGGCACTTGCCCCTGTAACCGGCGAAGGTGCAACACCTGCGCATTTACCTCCTCCCTCCCCAGTATTCAAGGGCCCAAACATACCTTCCAGGTGAAGCAACATTTCACCTGCACTTCCAAGAATCTAGTCTACTGCATTCGCTGCTCACAATGTGGTCTCCTCTACACTGGGGAAACGAAACGTAGACTTGGCAACCGCTTCACAGAACATCTACGTTCTGCTCGCAAAAAAGACCCTGAACTACCTGTTGCCTGCCACTTCAATGCATCACCTTGCTCCCTGGCCAACATCTCTGTCTCCGGCTTGCTGCAGTGTTCCAGTGAAGCCCAGCGCAAGCTGGAGGAACAACACCTCATTTTCCGCTTGGTGACCCTACAGCCCTCCGGACTCAATATTGAGTTCAATAATTTTAGGGCCTAAACTCTCCCATGTCCCAGCCTCCCACCCCACACACCAGGCCTTGTTACCACATAGCCTGCCACTACACACCCCCTGTTGTTAGTCACTAACAACTATTCACCCTCCCAGCCTGATCATTAGCAACTTCTTTGTCTGTCCAACTGTCTTTCTCTCTCTTTGGGCTCTAGCCTATTGTTTACTCCCTACCCCACCCACCTCCCTATTTTCTGCATATAAACTGACGTTTTCCCAGCCACCATCAGTTCTGAGGAAGGGTCACCGGACCCGAAACGTTAACTCTGTTTTCTCATCCACAGATGCTGCCAGACCTGCTGAGCTTTTCCAGCAACTTTGTTTTTGTTCCTTCACTGTATTACTTTGACTTGGGCCTATCCAGTGATGTGTGGTCAAGGATATGCCTTGGGAGTTTATTGACAGAAGAATTACTTTTCTTAGATGACATTAAGGCTTATTTTCTGCAAAATACAACTACATTTGGCAAGGCAAAATTTCTAGGATCTTAGTCAGTTAGTAAATATATACCTGCTTCCTTTGATTGCTCCATAATGTGTCGTCTATCCTATGTGTGACATCAGTTGAATGGATGGAGGCAATATAACGTTAACTTTTCTGTACCATAACATTATACAACCGTTAAAATAGCTAAATGCGTTCCTTTGAATGGTTCAGACTTACTTATTGGAAACTAAAATGCTCATTATTTAAATTTTGGAGGTGGAGCGAGGTAAGGGGCAGAGTGCCCTATCTCTCTTGAATGTACTGCATTCTCATCGGCAAACAATGGATTCCCAACATCTTACTTTTATGGAAAAGAAACTAGAGTTTAGTTTTGAGGGTAACCATTATAGTTAGCTCTCAAGAAACATACAGGATATTCTCATGTGACCGACGTCACAAAGCGTGGTGTTTTGACGGAACAGAGGGTTACCTTGGGAACTGTGGCCGGGGGCTGGAAAGCGGAACGTGAGAATGACAGGTGAAGAGTCGGCGGCGCAGACGCCATGGAGAAGTTGGGGACTGCGGCAGTTCTGCGGAACTGAGCCGAATACAGGCTGTCCAGGTACACATTGCACGGTGTAACCTTATTTAACTATGATGGAGTTCCGTGCAAATTACAAGCCTGCGCTTTGTCTTTGGTGACGCTTCGTCGAATTGACGACACTGTTGCTATATATGTGTATATATCGAAATTGTGCACCGTCAATTTCTTTTTGTCCTTCTCTGCAAGTAGAAGGAAAAGTATAAAACACGTTTCGTCCTCTTCTTCTGGTTTCATCTTGCAGTTGCCGGTCATCAGGGATGCTGGAATCAATCCGAGTAACCGGTACGTGTCACTTCCTGTACTGCAGGGACACTGAACAAAATATCCAGTTATTACTGTAGTGAGAGAGCCGGGAGATTTGGTCCGTCTATTCACTACTTGGAACATTTAAGGGGAAAATCTGAAATAACATCCGCCGCATTGCAGTTATCTATGGTGTCGACTTTTTGTCATTGAGCTTAATCATTTTCATTTGTCAGAACGTGTATATTGCTTGTTTCAGCAGTGACTCTTGGGAGTTTTTATTTCGTAAATGATCTATATTCATACAGCCGGAACACGGGAAGATATGTTTTAAAAGAATATTTAATGAGGTGTTTGTCTTTAAAATGACATCACGTTTCTACCTGATTGAATGGGCAGTTGTGTTATTAGCCAAATAATAGTGCAGGTGTTGGTATTTTAAAGGGCACAGTTTTGATGACATTTATTCTTTTATTTACACTATTTGCTATTTATTATATGCTGCTATATTTGATTCCAGGGTCAGCTTACTTCTGCGCCACCTCCATAACATAGATTTCTTCGAGAAGACTGACATAATTGATTCTGAGACTAGGGTCCTGAATTTAAATAGATGAAATTATGACGATGCAAGACGCTGATTGATTATGATAAATTGGGGAACGTTATTTAAAGGAGTGCTGGTGACTAGGCAATGGCAAACATTTAAATAGTGCATGGAGACAGCACAGTTATTCACTCCTGACTGACCATATTAAATGGTAAAGGTGGGACGAATGTGGCGAACATAGGAAATTTAGGGATAATATTAAATTCAAGGAAGGCTGTTACAAATCGGCCACAAAAAGCACCAGACCTTAGGATTGGTATCAGTTTAGATTTCAGCAAAGGAGGAAAAGGGGATTGATTAAGAGGGGTAAGATAGAGCGTGAGAGTAAGTTTTTGGGGAACATACAAACAGATAGATTGTAAAAGCTTCTGTAGGTATGTGGAGAGAAGAAGATTGGTGAAGACAAATGTAGATATCTTACAGTCAGAAACTGTTGAAGTTATAATGGAAAACAATGAGATGACAGACCAATTAAATACATAATTTGGTCTGCCTTCACAAAGGAAGGCACAAATGATGATGTACCAAAAATGTTGGGGAGAACGGTCTTGTGACAGGGAGGAACTGAAGGAAATCAATATTAGTGGGGAAATGGTGTTGAAGAAATTGAGATTAAAGGGCAATTAATCCTCAGAGGCCAGTAATCTACATCCCTGAGTACTTAAGGAAGTGGCCCTAGAGATCATGAATGCATTTGTTGGCTTTCAGGATTCTATAGACCCCGGAGCAGTTCCTATAGAGTTGAGAGTAGCTAATGTAACCCCACTGTTTTTTTATAAAAAGGAGGTAGAGAGAAACTGGGAATTATAGACTGGTTAGCCTGACATTAGTGATGAGGAAATGCATGAGTCCAGTATAAAAGATTTCATAGCAGAACACTTGGAAGACAGTGATAGGATTGGATAGAGTCAAGATAGATTTGCAAAAGAGCAATCACGTTTGACAAACCTACTGGAACTTTTCAAGGACATAACTATTGGAGTTTAGTCAAACTTTCCGAAAGCTTTCGATAAAGTTCCACAAAATTAAAGCAGAGATAACAAGGTGTAGAGCTGGATGAACACAGCAGGCCAAGCAGCATCAGAGGAGCAGGAAGGCTGACGTTTCGGGCTTAGACCCTCCT
>NW_025976917.1:2151-7194 GCF_021869965.1 Rhincodon typus | reverse complement strand
TGTGCACAATTAGGGATAGTCAGTGACACACACATCCCATGAATGAAAAAAAAAAGGAAACATGTGGGAATGCAGTTATCAATCTGTCTCTGCCAGTCTCTGTTTTTTTTTTAAAACGTGATGAAAGTTATCATCCTGTACCTGTCAATTTCTGCAATGCCAGTATATGACTGCAGTTATTAATTTGTACCAATTTTTCTCGGTTTACAATGTCAATATGAGAGAATTGATCTGTACATGTCAGTTTCTGCTATGTGAGTGTATTTATCAAATTGTTCCTGTCAGTTTCTGCTTTGTCAATCTGAGAGTGCAATTATTAATCTATACCTGTCAGTTTCTGCAAGGTGAATGTAAGAGTTCTGTTATGAACATATACCATCAGATTCTGCTCTGCGAGTATGTGAGAGCAGTTATCATGCTGTCACCATCAACTTCTGCTCTGTAAATCTGAGTGTAGTTATTCATCTGGACTGGTCAGTTTCAGGTTTGAGTAATTATCATGCTCTCCCCACCTGTTTCTCTTATTTGAATGAGTTTAGTTATCATTCTGTCCTTGTGGAGGCGAGGGAACTTGGGGAAATAAATATGGATGTCTTGAAAACAGTCCACATGACATAACAGGAGGTGTTAGAGGTGGTAAAAAAACAAAGGTGGCTAAATCGCCAGGGCCTGATCAAATTTTTGTCGATTTTCAGGATATCAGGATTTTGTGGGAAGCTGTGTTGATAATTTGAACAAATGACATTGTTTTCTTGCTTCCTTATAATAGTTCATAGGTAGGATCATTCCATCCCTATCACTTATTGCAGTATGAATGTGCGACTATGGTTATCAAATCTGTACTCTCAGTTTCTGTTATGTGAATGTGAGAGTGCAGTTATAAATCTCAGTTTCTGCAATGATAATGAGAGTGTAATTATCAGTGTCTGTCAGTTTCTGCGAGATCCAAATGTGGGTTGAGTTATTAATCAGTACCTGTCAGTTTCTGTCATATGAATGTGTGAGTGTCATCAATCTGTCCCTGACAGTTACTGTAATGCAGGTGGGTGACTGTAGTTATCAAGCTGTAGCTCTCCGTTACTGCCATGTCAACGAGTGTAGCTGTGCATCTATATCTTTGGTTTCTGATGGTCAATTCGTGAGTGTAGTTGTCATTTCTATACCTGTTTGTATTTGCTTGTCAATCCGAGTTTAGTTATCGATCTGTACTTGTCGGATTCTGCTCTGTGAAAATGTCAGATTAGTTATAAAACTGTACCTGTCAATTTAAACAATGTGAAACTGCGAGTTTTATTATTAATCTGTTCCTGTCAGTTTTTGCTGTGTGGATAGGATAGATTTGTTATCAGACTTTCTCTGTCAGTAACTACCATGTGAACGTCTGAGTCTATTTACCGGTCAGTCCCCGTCAGTTTCAGCTCTGTGTATCTGAGTGTGCAGTTATTAATCTGTAACTGGCAATCTCTGCTACGTGACTATTTCAGGGCATTTATCAATCTTTCCCTATCAGCTAGTGAGTGTGCTATGAATATGTGAATGTACTTAGCAATTTGGACCTGCCTGTTCTGGTATAGAAATATAAATAGCAATTTCTCCTTGTCAGTTTGTGATGTATGTGTTTATGAGTGTAGTTAGCAATCTGTACCTACATGTTTCTACAACATGAATGAGAATACAGATATCACTCTTGCTCTGTATGTTTCTATTCTGTGAATATCTAAGTATAGTTATCAATCTGTACATACCAGCTACTGCTTTGTGAATCTGTGAATTTAGTTATTAATCCATGCCTGTCAGTTTCTGCTTTGAGAATGTATGAGTGCAGTTGTCAACCCGTACCTGTCAGTTTTTGCTCCATGCATTTTTTTTGTGTAATGTAAAAGCAAAGGGTTTTGTAACTCCAACAGTGCAGAGTCTAACTGGGAGACATTATATCAAGGGCTGTTCTTCAGGACGTCAGCTTTTCCGAGTGCAGAATAACATAATTTTGTGAATAATGCTGAGGAATGGATAGATGTGGCTTCCTTTGTTAGACTCTAAGGGAAAGGGCAATGAACAAATCAACTGTATTCAGCTGAAATGACCACAATGTTCCTTCTACAGGAAAGAGTATTGGCTAATTCACTTAATTATTCTATCATGGATATCACATAACCCTGCTCTGTGGTGTAATGGTGCAAGCCATCAGCAATACTCTTATGATGCTCTGTGGTGGGGATGAGGAAAGCAAAAAGACTTGTATTTTCTGTCTTACAGTGGAGAAGATTTAAACTTATTGAACATGGTTGAACTCTTTTTGCTAAAAAAAAGATAAATTTAACAATTACAAGATTTAGTTAAATGGATCATTTTTCATTGCTTTAAATGGTGATTATATCATTAAGGTGAAGAAATTGCATTCTATTTTCTTGCTTTTTTGCAATATTTTATTGGGAGGGGAAAGTGACACTGTAGAAAACTAATGTGAATTTGGAAACAAAGTTAAACAATGTTCTTTTTTCAAAAAAAAGTTTGCTAGACAGATGGAAAATATGGTTTCTATTCCTGAAGGTGAACAAGTTGAGAATTATGTTGTGATAAAGTTGGGGTTGGTAAATCATGTACTGCGATGACACACTTATTGCAATGGAATGCTGGCTGAATGGAATTAGAATTGTCAGGTGCTTGTTTTTGTCTACTATCAACTTGATGGGCTGAAAGGTCTTTTTTCTATCCTGTAGACTCCTCTGCTTATATAAAAGAAGAGCCACAAACACTTTATATGTATTTGCTTCTGTTACCTGTAGTGTGTATGGGTATACATTGTTGCTAGTCTTTGTATCTTATGTGTTGATACAATGAACATATTTGGGACTCAGTCTGAATCAGTCAGCAACTTTGTGTATGTGTCTGTATGCGCTCAGTAGTGATTTGCTACTTGTCAGTAACACTACTTGTCACACGTGGTTGTTGAAACTATGTAACAACGTGATGTCTTTCTTTGAGGGGGTAAGAAGGTGTAGAGCTGGATGAACACAGCAGTCCAGGCAGCATCAGAGGAGCAGAAAAGCTGACGTTTTGGGACTGGACCCTATTTCAGAAATGGGGGAGGGGAAGGGGACTCTGAAATATAGAGAGAGGTGAGGAGACGATGATGGAAGGTGGATAAAGGACCAGATAGGTGGAGAGAAGATGGACAGGTCAAGGAGGTGGGGATGAGGCTAGTAGGCAGGAAGTGCGGGTGGGGGTTGGTCAGCAAGGTGGGAGAAAAGATGGACAGGTCAAGGAGGCGGGGACGAGCTGGGCTGGTTTTGGGATGAGGTTGGGGGTGGGGAGATTTAAGCTTGTGAAGTCCACATTGAGACCATTGGGCTGCAGGGTTCCCAAGCGAAATATGAGGTGCTGTTCCTGCAGCCTTCGGGTGGCATCGTTGTGGCGCTGGAGGCGGCCTGGGATGGACATACCGTCCAAGGAGTGGGAGGGGGAGTTGAAGTGGTTTGCGACTGGGAGGTGCAGTCATTTGTCACGATGCGAGCGTAGGTGTTCGACAAAGCGGTCTCCAAGCCTCTGCTTGGTTTCCCCGATGTAGAGAAGGCCACAACGGGAACAGTGGATACAATACACCACATTAAACAGATGTGCAGGTGAACATCTGTTTAATGTGGAATGTTTTCTTGGGGCCTGGGATGGGGATGAGGGAAGAGGTGTCAGGGCAGGTGTAGCACTTCCTGCGGTTGCAGGGAAAAGTGCGAGGCGTGGTGGAACTAGTGGGGAGTGTGGAGTGGACGAGGGAGTCACAGAGAGAATGGTCCCTCCGGAAGGCAGATAAGGGTGGGGAGGGAAAAATGTCCTTGGTAGTGGGGTCAGATTGTAGGTGGTGGAAGTAGCGGAGGATGATGCGTTGAATCCGGAGGTTGGTGGAGTGATACGTGAGGACAAGGGGGATTCTGTCTTTGTTGTTATTGTGGAAGGGGGGTGTGAGGGATGAGTTGCGAGAAACGCGAGAGATGTGGTCAAAGCCATTTTCGACCACTGTGGAGGGGAAATTGCAGTCCTTGAAAAACGAGGACATCTGCGATGTCCGGGAGTGGAATGCCTCATCTCGGGAGCAGATGCGGCAGAGGTGAAGGATTTGGGAATAGAGGATGGCATTCTTGCAGGAAGGTGGGTGAGAGGAGGTGTATTCGAGGTTGCTGTGGGAGTTGGTAGGCTTGAAATAGATATCAGTTTCCAGCTGGTTGCCAGAGATGGAAACAGAGATGTCCAGGAAGGAGAGAGAGGTATCAGAGATGGTCCAGGTGAACTTAAGGTTGGGGTGGAAGGTGTTAGTAAAGTGGATGAACTGTTCGAGCTCCTCGTGGGAGCACAAGGCGGCGCCGATACAGTCATCGATATAACAGAGGGTGGGGCCAGTGTAGCTGCAGAAGAGCAGCTGTTCCATGTATCCTACAAAGAGGCAGGCATAGCTTGGGCCCATGCGTGTACCCATGGCCACCCCCTTTGTCTGTAGGAAGTGGGAGGAGTTGAAGGAGATGTTCAGGGTAAGGGCGAGTTTAGCTAAGCAGATAAGGATATCGGTGGAGGGGGACTGGTCGGGCCTGCGGGAGATGGAAGAAGCAGAGGGCTTTTAGGCCATCTGCATGGGGATTGCAAGTATACAGGGACTGGACGTCCATGGTGAAGATGAGGCGTTGAGGACCAGGGAATCGGATGTTTTGAAGGAGGTGGAGGGCGTGGGTGGTGTCACAGACGTAGGTGGGGAGTTCCTGGACCAGGGGGGAGAAAATGGAGTTGAGATCATTGGAGATAAGTTCGGTGGGGCAGGATCACGCAGAGACAATGGGTCAACTAGGGCAGTTGGGTTTGTGGATTTTGGGAAGGAGGCAGAAATGGGTGGTGCGGGGTGGGAGGTTACCTGAGGTGATGAGGTTGTGGATGGTCTGAGAGATGATGTTTTGGTGGTCAGGGCGGGGTCATGATCAAGAGGGCAGTAGGAGGAGTCTTTTTTTGTCTGGTTTGTGACATTATAAAATACCCTTACTAAATGTAAACTTGATTCCTTTC
>NW_025976917.1:0-2051 GCF_021869965.1 Rhincodon typus | reverse complement strand
TAATTGGAACTAGCATGATGTCAATTCACAATGGAAACAAAAAAAAAATCTTGCCTTTTCTCAGTTGTGCTTGGTTGGTTGTATCTTTGGATACAACTCTGGAAATTGAGCTCAATATAAGTCTGATTCAATCCGCTCTGTCACTGTGGAAAGGATATTCTCCATTCTGATCGCAGTAACATACCTGCTGTTAGTTAGAAGCAGCTGCTCACACTTGGCTTTGCACCGACAAAATATTACATCATCTTGGTCCTTCGAGTATTTTCCTGGAGGAAGACAAAAGAGATATCTCCTGTAAATCAACATCAGCCAAGTTTGACAATTTCAAACAGATTAACGTATATTCAGTTAATAGTTATTAGGATGTTCCTTTTCTTTAACTTCACTTGTCAAAGGAGCAGAACTCCAAAAGCTTATGATCTTAAATAAACCTATTGGACAAGAACTTTGTGTAATGAGAATTCTGTCTTTTCTTTAAAGCCATCAATTCAAACACAAGTCTGATTCCATTCTTACATCGAGCTGCTCCTTGTCTGAGGATTTTTTTTAAAAATATATAATTCGATACCAATTGAGTGAGATTCAGAAACTAAGCAATAATTTCACAGCTCCATTTAAGGTGCTACCGAAGATGCTGCAATGTTGACACAGTTCATGTTACCAGATTCCAACACACTAACTGTTGAAAAGAACAATAGGCACTATTTCAAATGTTTTACTCCAGACATATGATCTGTTAGCTCCAATCTGCGTCCTACACAAGATACTTGTATTCCCACAATCTTGTCTATGTTTCCACTATTTACCACACAATGTCAACAAACAGCGTGAAATAGAGGCCAAACAGTAATTTGCATCAGTGTTTAGAGATTTGAAAACCACAAGAATGACCCCCAGCAGCTTCTTGCCGCTGTGTCTCCCTCAGCAGGCCCACACACAGCCCGAGAAAGGCCTCTCTCTTTCCCGCCAGGCCGCTCACTCCAAGCTCCGGGACCAGTTCCTGCCCCGCTCGGCCTCTGACAAACAGCCCCCGGCTCTCCCTGAACGGAGCCCGAATCAATGCCGGTCTCGGAGCACCCTCTGTGTCCCAAACTCACACCTCGATATGTTGCTGGAAAGAACCTGCTGGTCTCTCCATTGCGGTCTGTTTCAAACAAACCTCTTCCACTCACTGAGTAAATACTCCTCAATGGCAGCGCTGGGAGAGGGCCTCACGCATGCGCTCCTCTAGTCTGCAACAACCAGCATTTGTGGGGAGGCGGTGGGGAAAGGGCAAGTATCGCGCATGCGCTGCTTTCCCCATTTTTTTTTTAAACCGAGCTTGCGCACAGCGCGGACCGGACACGGGATCATTGCCTGATCTGTCTGTAACAGGCAGAAGGAAAGCGCGGGGTGTCATACAGCCCAGACAAACTCATCAACCGGCCGTGTAACCGCGATTAATCAATCTTATCAAACCCGCCGATTTAAACATCTTCAAAACGAATATTTACAGAATCCCATTTTTTCGGTACATTTGTATTTCGCAAAGATTGTGAGCAGAACACGATTTGTAATTGCTGCCTGAAATGTCTTTAACAGGTAAATTGAAGGAATACACCATTAAAATATCGCCAGGGGTCCCAGCATCAAAACTAAACAAAATGTAATTCCTGTAAGGGTTAATGAGATACATATACTGCAATATGTAACATTAGTGTCTGGGCAGAATTCCAACTCGAGGTATGAAATAACGAGATGCAGTTCCATTGACCCTCCCCATGTGATACCTTCCCCATTCTCAGTCTCCGCTCTCGTAAATCACGGCAAGTGTGATATTTGAGTTACTCGAATCAATTCATGTTTAAGCTATGTCTGCACTCGGAACCGGGACAGGGATCATTCGATCCGGGCTCAGCTCTTTCCTGAGAGATGTGGGTGGCTCTGAGAAGAGCCTTTGGGTTCAGGTGGTTACATGTTGCACCGACTGCTTCATTTCTTTGCTGCTTTCTTGGTCACTTTCGCTTTGGGCTTGGCCTTCGGTTTCCCCGATTTCGGGACCGGTTTTGCGG
>NW_025976916.1:772-7195 GCF_021869965.1 Rhincodon typus | reverse complement strand
ATGTTTCAAAACAAAAAGTGCTAACGAAGAGTCACCTGGACTCAAAACATCAGCTTGCTCTCTCTCCATGGATGCTGCCTGACCCACTGTGATCTCCAAATACAAAGGCACTCCACCTGAATACATGCATCTTTGGCAACAAAAAAAATGAATAGGGAGCACAAATGATGGACATAAACTGGTATGGTCTAGTCCCTGTTATGGAGATGTGGCTACTGGATGACCAAATGTTCAGGGATATTCGACATTCAGGGAGGAGAGGTAAAAAGGGAAAGGAGGGGATATTTCTCTTAGTAAGGGATAGTATTAGTGTATCAGTGAGAGAGGATTCCAATCAGAGGAACGGGATGTAGGGTCAGTTTGCATGGAACTAAGAAATAGAAAGGAGCAGCCAATAGTGATGAGAGTTTTTCAAGGTTTTCAAATAGTAGTGATAATGTAGGTCACTGTATAAATAGTGAAAATAGAGATAAAAGAATAATGCAGTAATTGTAGGGGGCTTCAATCTCCATATAAACTGGATAAAAGCATTTAGTAGCAATGCTGTGGAGGACCAATTCCTGGCATGTACAGATGATGATTCTCCTGGAGCAGTGTGTTGAAGAATCAGCTGAAGAATGGGCTATTTTAGCTCTCGTATCGTGTCATAGGAACAGACTAATGAATAATCTCTTTGTAAAGGAGCTCTTAGGAAAGGGTGACCATAAACTGAAGGAATTTTACATTAAGTTTTAATGTAGTGTAAATGAGCCTAAACATAGGGTCCCTCATCTAAACAAGGAATATGAGAAAAGTATTGGAGTAAAACAAGAGTTTTGCCGGACATCTGAAACAAACAAAAAAAGAGAAATTGTTGAAGAAGCTCAGCATGCCTTGCAGCATCTGTCAAAGGAGAAACAGAATTAACATTTTGAGTCCAGTGACCCCTCTTCAGTTCTGAAAAGAAAAGCATTGCAGGCAAATTGGTTGTGAAAGGTTGAGAAACTATATAAAAAACAATAATGATAGACATGGCTAACATTTAAATAGTAAATACATGTATTACAACAAATTTACATTATTTCCAGGCAGAGAAACGCAATGGGAAAAAGATCCAAATATGAATCACAAGGGAAGTTAAAGGATTGTATTAAATCACAGGAAACAGCTTTTAGAGTTGCCAAAAACACTGAGGATTGGGACCATTATGGAATTCTGCAAAAGGAAGTAACTGACAAAGACAGGGAAAATAGATATATGAAAGTAAACTTGAAAGAAACATAAAATGGACTGTAAAATATTCTATACATATATTGAAATGAAAATATTAGCAAAGACAAATATGGGCCTACTAGAGGCAAAGACAGGAGAATTTATAATGGGAAATATGGTAACTGTAGGGAAACTAAACCAATACTTTGTGTAATACTTTCACAGAGGAAGATATGAAAACCTCCCAAAAATATGAGAAAACCAAAGGATTAGTGAGAATAGGAACTGAAAAAAAAATGAGAATTGTTTAAAAAGAAAATAGTGCCGGAGAAAATAATAGGACCAAAATTTGGTAAATCCCCTAGATCTGAAGGTCCACATTGGGATAGTCAGACTGGCAGATGAAGTCATAAGGAAGAAGTCACAGAGTGTATTCCAAACAGTTTTACAGAACAATAAATGGTGGATTCAACCATTCAGGCCATTGTGGATCTAGTGATGTGTAATGAGGTAGGTTTAATAAATGATGTCAGTGTAGACAGTGACCAGAACATGGTAGAATCTAGCATTCAGTTTAAGAGAGAGAAACTTGGGTCAGAAACAAGTGTGCTAAACTTAAATAAGGGTAACTGCAAAGAAATGAGAGCAAAGTGGGCTAGAGTGGACTGGGAAGGAGGTTAGCAGCAAACATGATTGACGAACAATGGCAGATGTTTAAGCAAATAGTTCATGCTCACAGCACAAATATATTCCAGTGAGAAAGAGGAATTCTTGGAAGGGAATAAATCAGCTAAAGTTAATCAGGAGAACTAAGGATAACATCAGACAAAAACATACAACGTGACAATGATTAATGGTAAACCAGAGGATTGGGAAAGTTTTAAGGATCAAAGAAAGTTGACCAAAAACAATTAAGAGGGAGAAAACAAACTTTGAGGATAAACTTACAAGTCATATCAAGACAGACAGCAAGAGCTTCTTTAAATATATAAAAAGGAAGAGAGAAGCCAAAGTAAACAAAGGCCCCTTAGAGAATGAGGATATGAAAATAATAATGGGGAGCCAGGAAATGACATCAGTCATCAACTTTGCATCAGTCTTGCCAGGATTCCAAAATTACTAAATAATCAAAGGGCAAGAGAAGGAGAGGAAATAACTACATTAACTGTCACTCTTGAAGAACTGCTATGGAAACTGATGGGGCTAGAGACTATAAGTCCCCAGCACCTGATGGGATACACCCTAGGATAGTAAAGGAAGTAGCTGCAGAGATAGTGGTAGTAATCTTCCAGGAATCTTTAGATTCCAGAGAAGTCTCAGAGGATGGAAAACTGCCAGTGAAAAACCTTTTATTAAAAAAGGGAGGGAGACAAAAAATGTGTGAAAAACATGGGCCAGTTATCTTAATGCCGGTATTTGGGAAAGTGTTAGTCTATTCTAAAGGATATAAGAGTAGAGCATTTAGAAATACAGAGTATGATCAGAAGAGTCACGAAGGGGAAAACATGCCTGGTGAATTGATTGTAGTTCTTGAGAAGGTAACAAGCAGGATAGATAAAGGGGAGCAGGGATCGGTGCTGGGGCCACAACTATTTACAACGTATATTAATTACTTAGATGAAGAAAGTGAATGTACCATAGCTAATTTTGCACATGACACAAAAATAGGTGGGAAAGCAAGCGGCAAAGAGTCTGCAGAACACAGGAACAGGAATAGGCCATTCAGCCCCTCGAATCTGTTCCACCAATTCAATGAGATCATGACTGATTTGTGGCCAAAGGCCATTATTTGCTTTGGGCTCATATCTCTTCGTACCTTTGCTTAACAAAAACATACCTATCTTAGATTTAAAATTAACAATTGTTCCAACATGCACTGCCATTTGTGGAAGAGAGTTCCAAACCTCTCCCAATCTTTGTGTGTAGAAGTGCTTCTTAACATCTCCCCTGAATGGTCTGGCCCTAATTCTCAGACTATGCCCCTAGTTCTAGAATCCCCAAACAGTGGAAATAGTTTATCTTTATCTACCCAGTCTTTTCCTGTGAGTATCTTGAAGACTTTGATCAGATCACTAATTAGCCTTCTAAATTCTAGAAAAATCAGACTTAATTTGTATAATCACTCCTCATAGACAGGTTAAGTGAATGGCCAAAGACTTGGAAGACAGAATATAATGAGGGAAGATATGAGGTTGTACACTTTGGCAGGAAGAATAGAAGAGCTTAATATTATTTAATAAAAATAAAACTGCAGAAAGCTACAGAACAGAAGGATTTGGAATAAAAACTGAAAGAACTGTGGACGCTGTAAATCAGGAACAAAAACAAAGTTGCTGGAAAAGCTCAGCAGGTCTGGCAGCATCTGTGAAGGAAAAAACAGAGTTAACGTTTCGGGTCTGGTGACCCTGTTTTTTTCCTTCACAGATGCTGCGAGACCTGAGAAGGATTTGAGATTCCTAGCCCATGAGTCACAAATAAGTTGGTGTCCAATTTCAGTAGGTAACAGAGGTGGAAAATGGAATGTTGGTCTTTATTTCAAAGGCAGTGGAATATAAGAATAGGGAGGTTTTGCTAAAATTATACAGAGAGCTAAGCAAACCATGTTTGGAATACTGCAAACAGTTTTGGGCCCCTTATCCAGGGAAAGATAGACTGGCATTGGAGACAGTCCAGAGAAAGTTCAGAGATACAGCACCTCATATTCTGTTTGGGAATCCTGCAGCCCAATGGTATCAATGTGGACTTCACAAGCTTCAAAATCTCCCCTCCCCCTACCGCATCCCAAAACCAGCCCAGCTCATCCCTGCCTCCCTAACCTGTCCTTCCTCCCACCTATCCCCATCACCTACCAATTTGCCTCATCCCGCCCCCTTGACCTGTCCATCCTCCCTGGACTGACCTATCTCCTCCCTAACTCCCCACCTACACTCACCTTTACTGGCTCCATCCCGGCCTCTTTGACCTATCTGTCTCCTCTCCACCTATCTTCTCCTTTTATCCATCTTCTATCCGCCTCCCCCTCTCTCCCTATTTATTTCAGAACCCTCTTCCCCTCCCCCATTTCTGATGAAGGGTCTAGGCCCGAAACGTCAGCCTTCCTGCTCCTCTGATGCTGCTTGGCCTGCTGTGTTCATCCAGCTCTACACCTTGTTATCCCAGAGAAAGTTCACTTGGCTGATCCCAGCTATAGAGGGACTTATGAGGAGAGGTTCAGTCAGTTACGCCTGTACTCATTGGAGTTTAGAAGAATTAGAGGTGACTTTATTGAAACATTTAAGATTCTTGGGAGACTTGACAGCAGTGGATGCTGAGAGGTAGCTTCTCATTGTGAGAGAGTCTAGCACCAGAGAACGTCTTTTTAGCGTAAGAGGTTGCACATTTAAGTCAGAGATGAGGAGGAATTTGTTCTCTCAGAGGGAAGTGAATCTGTGGAGTTCTTTACCACGGAGGGCTATTGAGGGCTGGATCATTGAGTAGATTGAAGGCTGACGTAGACAGATTTTTAATCATAGTGTCATACGGCATGGAAACAGACCCTTTGGCCCAACTCGTCCATGTCGACCAGGTTTCCTAAACCAATCTAGTCCCATTTGCCTGCGTTTGGCCTATATCCATCTAAACCCTTCCTTTTTGTGTATCTGTCCAGATGGCTTTTAAATGTTTGTAATTGTACTCGTCTCTACCAATTCCTGTGGCAGCTCACTCCTTACACACACCACCCTCTTGTGTGAAAAGATTACCCCTCAGGTCCCTTTTAAATCTTTCCCCTCTCACCTTAAACCTATGCTGTCTAATTTTGGACTCCCCTACCTGAGGGAAAACACCTTTCCTATTTACCTTATCCATGCTCCTCATGATTTTATAAACCTCTATAAGGTCACTCTTCAGCCTCTTATGCTCCAGGGAAAAAAAGTCTGAGGCTATGCAGCATCTCATATTAACTGAATTGCTCTGGTGTTGACAACATCGTTGTAAATTCTTTTTGCACCGTTTTCAGTCTAATAACAGCGTTCCTGTAGCAGGGTGACCAGAATTGTTCACAGTACTCCAAACTGGCCTTACAAATGTCTTGTACAGCCATAACATGACATCCCAACTCCTGTAGTCAATGCTCTGACTGATGAAGACAAGTATGCCAAACGCCTTCTTCACCACCCTATCTGCCTGTGACTCCACTTTCAAGGAACTATGTACCTGCATCCCTAGATCTCTCTGTTCAACTACACTCGCAAGGCCTTACCATTAACTGCGTAAGTCCTGCCATGATTTGTCTTAAAAATGCAGCACCTCGGATTTATCTAAATTAAACTCCATCAGTAAGGGAATCAAGGGTTCTGGGGAAACGACAGGAAATTGGAGCTGAGCGTTATGATATTAGCTATGATCTCATTGAATAACAGAGTAGACTGGACTGAATGGCCTACTTCTGCTCCTACATTTTATGGTCTACATCCCAGTGTGCTGAAAAAGATCCTATACAGATACTGCATATATTGATGATCATCATCCAAAGTTTCGTAGACCCTGGGATGGCTCCTGCAGATTGAACGGTAAAATGTAACACCACTATTCCAGGAAGGAGGAGGATAGAAAATGGAGGGATACAGGCCTGACATCAGTCGTAAGGAAAATGCTTGAATGCATTATAAAGGATGTTCTAACTGAATGCTAGGGAAATCAGGGTAGGATTGGACAGAGTCAACATGGATTTATAAAAGAGAAAATCATGTTTGACAAACCTGTCAGATCGTCTCGAGGATGTAAGATTTTTTATTCATTTAGGAGATGTTGGTATCACTGGCGAGACCTGTACTTACTGCTCATTCCTAGTTGCGCTGGACAAAGTGATGGTGAGCTGTAGTCCATTCTCCTGGATGCAACAAGGGAACAAGCAATATTGGATTTTGTAATAATTTAACTTAATTTTAATTTAATTTGTAATTTAATTAGTAATCTAATTGTGCTTGAACAGTTATCAAATAGTGATCGTCACATCATCAATTCTCCTCCACATCATCCTCTCTCCTCATCAATTCATTGTAGTGTTTAAGAGTGAAAGGCATGAATCAGCTGCTAGTTAAGGCTGACTTCAATAAGATGGGATGAGACAGAGATTGTCTACAGTAAGCTGGGAAAATCTGCTAATGAGTAAAACAACTGAAGATCAGTGGAGATAACACAGTGTGGACCTGGAGGAACACAGCAGGCCAGGCAGCATCAGAGGAGCAGGGA
>NW_025976916.1:0-672 GCF_021869965.1 Rhincodon typus | reverse complement strand
TGCGGAGCTGGAGGAACACAGCAGGCCAGGCAGCATCAGAGGAGCAGAAAAGTTGACGTTTCGGGTCCCTTCTTCCTGCTCCTCTGATGCTGCCTGGGCTGCTGTGTTCCTCTAGCTCCAGACTGTGTTATCTATTGGCTTCCATGCTCAGTTTTGAAATGGACATATTTTCCTTTACCCACTGTTCAAAGCAGCCATCACGGAGGTGTGTTTAATCATGTAAATTTGCATTTCTTATAATGACGGTGTTTAGTTTCAGTTTATAACATTCATGAGTTGTAAGCTCTTATTGTTAATAAGCCATATTTGATTTGACATCTCATACATCTAGATATCTAGGATACACCTAGAATGTTTTAGTCTTTCCCAATTCCATATCAAAAGGTTGTTGTCCTGTTGTTTTGATCATACAACAGCCCAAAGCACTGGCTGATTAAACAGTGCACACCCACCGAATGGTTGAAAGCATTTTATGCTATTGTGACCTTGCAAAGCATAAGCTGGGTGAGCAGTTAAGGATCCTTTCACTCATCCCCAAGCTGCTTCCTGTGTATCTCTTTGACAGTATGTGGAAGCTTCTCACATGCAACAATCTTTAAACTGTGACAAAATCTGGACAACAAGATGTACAGCTGGATGAACACAGCAGGTCAAGCAGCATCAAAGGAGCAG
>NW_025976915.1:0-7197 GCF_021869965.1 Rhincodon typus | reverse complement strand
AGGAGATGGAGGTGCGGCTTGGGGTGGGAGGAGGGGATAGGTGGGAGCGAGAACAGGTTAGGGAGGCAGGGACGAGTTGGACTGGTTTTGGGATGCGGTGGGGGGAGGGGAGATTTTGAAACTTGTGAAATCCACATTGATACCATTGGGCTGCAGGGTTCCCAAGCGGAATATGAGTTGCTGTTCCTGCAACCTTCGGGTGGCATCGTTGTGGCACTGCAGGAGGCCCAGGATGGACATGTCGTCTGAGGAATGGGAGGGGGAGTTGAAATGGTTCGCGACTGGGAGGTGCAGTTGTTTGTTGCGAACCGAGCGTAAGTGTTCTGCAAAGCGGTCCCCGAGTCTCCGCTTGGTTTCCCCGATGTAGAGGAAGCCACACCGGGTACAGCGGATGCAGTATACCACATTGGCAGATGTGCAGGTGAACA
The DNA here is from genome assembly GCF_021869965.1 of Rhincodon typus. NCBI lineage: Eukaryota > Metazoa > Chordata > Chondrichthyes > Orectolobiformes > Rhincodontidae > Rhincodon > Rhincodon typus. The sequence goes on along the minus strand of NW_025976915.1, from coordinate 6,769 downwards.
TCTGCTTGATGTGGAAAGTCTTCTTGGGGCCTGGGATGGGGGTGAGGGAGGAGGTATGGGGGCAGGTGTAGCACTTCCTGCGGTTGCAGGGAAAAGTGCCGGGTGTGGTGGAGCTGGAGGGGAGTGTGGAGCGGACAAGGGAGTCACGGAGAGAGTTGTCCCTCCGAAAAGCAGATAAAGGTGGGGAGGGAAAGATGTCTTTGGTGGTGGGGTCAGATTGCAGATGGCGGAAGTGTCGGAGGATGATGCGTTGGATCCGGAGGTTGGTGGGGTGGTACGTGAGGACGAGGGGGATTCTTTTTTGGTTTTTATTGCGTGGACGGGGTGTGAGGGATGAGGTGCGGGAGATGTGGGAGACACGGTTGAGGGCATTCTCGACCACCGAGGAGGGGAAGTTACGGTCCTTGAAAAACGAGGACAACTGAGATGTACGGGAGTGGAATGCCTCATCCTGGGAGCAGATGCGGCGGAGGCGAAGGAATTGGGAATAGGGGATAGCATTTTTGCAGGAAGGTGGGTGGGAGGAGGAGTATTCTAGGTAGCTGTGGGAGTCGGTGGGCTTGAAATGAATATCGGTTTCGAGGTGGTTGCCTGATATGGAGACAGAGAGGTCCAGGAAGGGGAGAGAGGTGTTAGAGATGGTCCAGGTAAATTTAAGGTTGGGGTGGAAGGTGTTAGTGAAGTGTATGAACGCACGAGGCGGCACCGATACAGTCATCAATGTAACGGAGGAAGAGGTGGGGTTTAGGGCCGGTGTAGGTACGGAAGAGGGATTGTTCCACGTAACCTACAAAGAGGCAGGCGTAGCTTGGGCCCATGCGGGTACCCATGGCTACCCCCTTTGTCTGTAGGAAGTGGGAGGAATTGAAAGAGAAGTTGTTGAGTGTGAGGACGAGTTCGGCTAAGCGGATGAGGGTGTCAGTGGAGGGGGACTGGTCGGGCCTGCGGGACAGGAAGAAGCGGAGGGCCTTAAGGCCATCTGCATGGGGAATGCAGGTGTAGAGGGACTGGACGTCCATGGTAAAGATGAGGTGTTGGGGACCGGGGAATTGGAAGTTCTGGAGGAGGTGGAGGGCGTGGGTGGTGTCACGGACATAGGTAGGGAGTTCCTGGACCAAGGGGGAGAAAATGGAGTCGAGATAGTTGGAGATCAGTTCGGTGGGGCAGGAGCAGGCGGAGACAATGGGTCGACCAGGGCATTCAGGTTTGTGGATTTTGGGAAGGAGATAGAAGCAGGCAGTGCGAGGTTGGGGAACGATGAGGTTGGAGGCCGTGGGTGGGAGGTCACCTGAGGTGATGAGGTTGTGGATGGTTTGCGAGATGATGGTTTGGTGCTCAGGGGTGGGGTCATGATCAAGGGGGCGGTAGGAGGAGGTGTCGGAGAGTTGGCGTCCGGCCTCGGCGATGTAGAGGTCAGTGCGCCATACTACAACTGCACCTCCCTTGTCCGCGGGTTTTATGGTGAGGTTGGGATTGGAGCGGAGGGAGCGGAGGGCTGCACGTTCTGCGGGGGAGAGGTTGGAGTGGGTGAGAGGGGTGGAGAGGTTGAGGCGATTGATGTCTCGACGGCAGTTGGAGATGAAGAGGTCGAGGGAGGGTAGGAGGCCTTGGGGTGGTGTCCAGGAGGAGGGGGTGTGTTGGAAGCGGGAGAAGGGGTCAGTAGAGGGAGGGTCCAATTTCTCTCTCTCTGCCTATTGTATCCATGTTTTTTTTCCTGTCTGTCTGTATGTGAAGGGGAATGTTTACAAATGGGGTTAGAGTTTTAATTAACACACTTAGAGAGAAATGGCCTGGTGGTATTATTGCTAGATTATTAATTCAGAGACCCAAGTAATGTTCTTGGGACTTGCAGTGAATCTGATCAAGGCCGATGGTGGAATCGAAATTCAGTAAAAATCGGGAATTAAGAATTCAGTGATGACCATGAAACCATTGCTGATTATTGGGAAAAATCCCATATGATTCTCTGTTGTCCTTTAGGGAATGAAATTACTGTCCTTACCTTGTCTGGCGTGTATGTGACTTCAGATTCAGAGCAATGTGGTTGACTTAACTGACATCTGTGCATTTTAGGGATGGGCTATAGATGCTGGCCAGCTAGTGACACCCATATCCTGTGAATGAATAAGAAGTTGCAGTTCATAGTTATCTATTTGTAGCAAGGGCATTTTTAGTTACAATAAATAGTAATTTTCATCAATGACTGAAACCTAGTTTGTCAACCCAGGTCTAAAATGTAATTTGGAGAATATGGTGTATTTTTAAGAAAACCTTTCACTTTTGTGATGATGCAGGGAACAGAGGGGATTGATTGTCAGTATGCTACCCCAGTGAGGTGTAACAGTTTCTACAGATCCCCTCAAAACTCTACTGGTACAGATCGACTCTGCCATTCTTCTGGTCATCTTGCAGCTGAGCCAGAACCAGATTGATATGACTGAGCAGCAGTCAAGGTTGTCTTTCAGTATGCAGAAGCAGAACATCCAAGGCAACAAGAGGCCAAGTTGATGACAAGTGGTAGGCAGAAACTACTTTTATAGGCATCGATGCAGCTATCTACACTTGTCTTAAAGGCAATACTGAAGGTATCTCAGGATTTTCTGGGACATTGTCTCCTACATCTGGACCACAAGGACTAGGTACCAATTCCATTCGGATTACCCTGAAAACGACTGTGGCCTCTGCAGAATTTCACAGTCAGCCACTCAAACGTATCTGGGAGGTGACTTACATTCTTTGCTGAAGCATACCAAGTATCTCACTACCTCTTAGATGCAGGGAGTCAGGTCGCCATGGCAGTTGGGTTTGCTGACACAGTAGACTTCCCACAAATACAGGGGTGGGGTGGGGGGTGTGGGGAAACAGTTACACCCACATTGCTACCAGACCATCCAGGCAATGACCAGTTGGGTTTGTTAAATGAGAAACATTTCCATTCCCTTAATGTGCATATTATCTGTTCAAATCAGCACCAGTCAAATGATCACAATATCCAGGATGCCCACATTGTGGAACATTAACAGGTATCTGCATCTTTTAATGTCCATTGTCACAAACAGGGTTAGCTGCTGGGAGATAAGGACCACCCTCTCAAATTGCACAGGAATTCTCAGACTGATGCTGAGGAGAGGTATGACATTGCACATGTCGTACATTGCACATTGCACATAGAAGCCAGTATCAAGCAGAGATTAGGACTGTTAAAAATGAGATTGATGCCTGTACTGCCCAGGCAATACACAGTAGAACACCTAAGTGTGCCCCACATCATCATGATGTGCTATGGGAGGGGAAGAGATGGAGAAAAAAGAGGTCTCTATTGATGAGGAAGCACCTCTTCCTGGTTACTATCAGTACAAAGAAGCGTCACTGGGCTCAAAACATTAATGCTGCTTTGTCTCCACAGATGATACCAGACCTGCTTCTCCAGCAATTTCTGTTTTTATTTCAGATTTCCAGCATCTCACTATCTATATCTCACTCTCCCTGGTTCTGGAGGATGTTTGCTTCCCTGACTGAACTATTGCAATCACTGAGCATCTTTGGTCACTGTTCCACTGCTGTTGTACAAATTCAAACGCTCCTCTACTGACTTCCTGTAAAGAATTAAGTCCGTAACATATCGGTTGTGCATTGCCTTAGTGATAAAGAGTTCATGACATAAACTTCCAAATAGAAACAAAATGGAGTTCCAAAGTGGACAGAACTATGTATAGCTTTAAGCTTGATTTGTATTTCTATATTTGTCATTGTCAATCAATCACTCAGTAATGAGCATGATTATCCATTTAGGAATTTCTGTGTCATTGATCATGCATTCTGTGGGTCCTCGTGAGCCTGATCCTAGAGCTGCATCTCTGATCACACATTTGGCAGGTACTTATAGGAGATGGAAGTGGTCCTTGGTTTTGAGATCATTAGTATTCCTTTCTCCAGTTCTTTTTCTGTGCTTCCTTTTTCTGTAGGATATTTTCAAAGAATTGTGTCCCTTCAGGCAGGAGGTTTCTGCAAGTTGGTTTCTTCTGAACAAGGATCTCGCATGTGTTGATATCTACGTTGCATTTCTTGAGGGAAGCCTTCAGGGAATTTTTGAAATGCTTCCTTTGTCCTCCTCTCATTTGAATGCCTTCCTTGATCTGAGCAAAGAATATTTGTCTTGACAGACATCCTAAGCACATGGCCAGCCCAGCGGAGTTAATTTTGGATTATCATTACCTCAATGCTGGTGCTATTGACTACTTCAGGAATTCTGATGTTAGTACGCCTGTCTTCTCAGCTGATTGACATCTGTATGTAGTAAAAGTTTTGGAGCTATACAGAAGAGTTGGAAGGACAACTGCATTATACACAAGGATCTTGGTATTTCTATATTATGATTGTTAAGAAGGGGAGAAATTGTATTCAGAAGAGGCTGCCAAGGAAGCGTTTCAGTTACTGGCCATCATGATAAACAAATTGCAAACAAGTTCTGATCTCTAAAGCCAGGCTGCACTTCGGTATCTTACTTGACCAGTATTGCTAGGTTCCTAATACCTACCTTAGACTGAATGTTTGGCTGAGATAGGCAAGAGGGTATAAGGGTGAGGGTAATTACAGGTGACAAAGGGTGAAGGTATTTACAGGGGTTTACAAGGATTAGGATGTTTACAGTGGGGGGGTGGTGGTATATAAGGTGAGGATGCTTACTGGGGTGGTGGTGGTAAAGTTGGGAGCAGAATTAAGCTATTCAGCCCATCAACTCTGCTCAGCCATTTGATCAAGACTAACATGGATCTTAACCATTCTCCTACCTTCTCCCCATAACCCTTGATCCTCTTACTAATCAAGAACCTATTTAATTGCTGTCTTGAATACACTCAAAGTCTTGGCCTCCACAGCCATCTGCAATGAGTTCCAGAGATTCACCACCTTCTGACTGAAGAAATTTTGCCTCATCTCAGTTCTAAAGGGTCATCCCGTCACTACTGTGCCCCCAGATCCTAGTCTCTCCTTCCTAATGGAAGTATCCTGTCAAAGTACTATAAAAGGTTCAATCATCATTCTAGACTCCATCAGACCCCAGAGTCTTTGACCACTCTTCACATTATAAGCCCTTGATCCTTGGGATCATTCTTGTAAACCTCATAAGGATCCTCTTCTACGCTAGTAAAACTTTCCTGAGATACATGGGCCAAAACTGCTCACAATATTCCAAATGCTATCTGACCAGAGCCTTATATAGCCTCAGCATTCTAGACCTCTCAAAATGAATGCTAAATGTTGCAATTGCCTTCCTAACTGCCAAGTGAACTTGCATGTTAACCTGAACAGAATCCTAAAGTAGGGCTTCAGAGTCCCTGAAGATTTTCTGAAGAAGGGTCTAGGCCCGAAACGTCAGCCTTCCTGCTCCTCTGATGCTGCTTGGCCTGCTGTGTTCATCCAGCTGTACACCTTGTTATGTTCAGAGTCCCTTTTCATTTCAGATTTCCAAAGCCTTATCCCGTTTGGAAAATAGTCTCTTCCTCTATTCTTCCTACCAAAGTGCATAACCTCATTTTCCCATGTTGTATTTCATCTGCCACTTCTTTGCCCACTCTCCCAGCCTGTCCAAGTCCTTCTGCAGCCTCCCTGCTCCAACAACACTACCTGTCCTTCCACCTATTTGCATACATTCTGCAAACATTCTGCTCTCAGTTTCTTCATCCAGATTGTTAATGTATAATGAAGACGGATGTGGTCCTAAGGCTGATCCCTGCGGAGTAACATTAATAAGCAACTACCATCCTGAAAAAGACCCGTTTATCCCCACTGTCTGCCTTTTGATGGTCAGCCAATCCTCTATCCATACCAGTACCTTGCCCCTAACACCATGAGCTGTTATCTGATTTAGCAGCCTCCTGTGTGATACCTTGTCAAAAAGTTCTCGAAGTTCAAATGGACTATGTTCAATAGCTTTCCTTTGTCTAACTTGCTTGTTACCTCCTCAAAAGAATTCTGACATATGTGTCAGGCACGATATTACCTTGACAAAGACACGCTGACTCATTTTACCATGCACTCCAAGTATCCTTAAATCACATCCTTAAAGAATCCCCCTCGTCCTCACGTACCACCCCACCAACCTCCGGATCCAACACATCATCCTCCGACACTTCCGCCATCTGCAATCCGACCCCACCACCAAAGACATCTTTCCCTCCCCACCCTTATCTGCTTTCCGGAGGGACCACTCTCTCCGTGACTCCCTTGTCCGCTCCACACTCCCCTCCAGCTCCACCACACCCGGCACTTTTCCCTGCAACCGCAGGAAGTGCTACACCTGCCCCCATACCTCCTCCCTCATCCCCATCCCAGGCCCCAAGAAGACTTTCCACATCAAGCAGATGTTCACCTGCACATCTGCCAATGTGGTATACTGCATCCGCTGTACTCGGTGTGGCTTCCTCTACATCGGGGAAACCAAGCGGAGGCTCGGGGACCGCTTTGCAGAACACCTACGCTCGGTTCGCAATAAACAACTGCACCTCCCAGTTGCGAACCATTTCAACTCCCCCTCCCATTCCTCAGATGACATGTCCATCCTGGGCCTCCTGCAGTGCCACAACGATGCCACCCGAAGGTTGCAGGAACAGCAACTCATATTCCGCTTGGGAACCCTGCAGCCCAATGGTATCAATGTGGATTTCACAAGTTTCAAAATCTCCCCTCCCCCTACCGCATCCCAAAACCAGTCCAGCTCGTCCCTGCCTCCCTAACCTGTTCTTCCTCCCACCTATCCCCTCCTCCCACC
>NW_025976914.1:0-7198 GCF_021869965.1 Rhincodon typus | reverse complement strand
TCCAAAACTAGAGGGCGTAGGTTTAAGGTGAGAGGAGAAAGATTTAACGGGACCTAAGGGGCAGCATTTTCACGCAGAGGGTGGTGCGTGTATGGAATGAGCTGTCAGAGGAAGTGGTGGTACAATTAAAAGGCATCTGGAAGGGTACATGGATAGGAAGGGTTTAGAGGGATATGGGCCAAATGCTGGCAAATGGGACTAAGTTAATTTAGGATATCTGGTCGGCATGGACAGGTGGGACTGAAGGGTCTGTTTCAGAGCTGAACATCTCAATGATGCTATGACCATTCATGACTGTGCCTTTAGTTGTCTAAATTCTGAAAATCTGTTCCTCTCCATTTTGCTCCCCCTCTCTTTTCTTTTACAATGTTCCTTAAAACTGACCTCTTCGACTGAGCGTTTGGCCATGTGAACAAATGTGACCCACTCAACTTTGGTTTGATAAGGTTCCTATGAAGTCTTCAGATGTTTGACATTAAGGGTGCTCTATCAAGGCAAGTTGTTGTTGTTGTCTGATTAACACTTTCCTTGAATTCTGTCCAAAAACAATGGTGAACAACCGATTTTAAAAGCATAATGATGATGTGGGCCAAAAAAGTGGATGGGTGGGTACCTTGCCTGAATGTGAAACCAAGAAAGTTGTCACGGGAATATTTCTGCAGGCTTCAAAGGCCGAGATGTGAGCCCTAAGGAACTGTTGCATAATTGTGTATTATTAGGGTATTCCAGGGAGTATTCAAGAATTCGTCTGTACAAATTATTCACTCTGCCAACGAAATTGTGAATGTAATTCCCATTTACAGTTCTGAAATGATATAAAAATGTTGCCACGGTAACGACTGAGCATATCGGCACAGGCTTCGGCCTCCAGGGCATAACGTGCTTCTTTCAAAAAAATAAACCTGTCAATCTTTGACGGTTAATAATCTCTTCAGAAGCAGCTCAGTGAAAGACCACCCAGCTGTATTCCAGCTCCCCACACAGGGACAAGGCCTGAAGCCTCAGCTAATTCCTGAGTGGGCTGACATTCCTAAATGGCCTGACCTCGGCTTTGTTTTCCCAGTAGGCAGCATGTTCAACAGCGTTTTCATGGCAATGCAAGGAACAGCTTGGCCTGGAAAAAGCAATAAAAGAAACTGAGTAGGAAGGCTAATCCAGGCCTTGAGTTTTCTTTTTTCACAACAGTTTTTCCAGATCCAAATTGAGATTACAACCATCTCCACTGGTACATGCCATTCTCTGGCTAATTAATGGGAAGATAAGAGGGGAAAGGAAAAGGAGGAGATGTGAGAACTCCCCCATGTAAGACTTCTTAAGGCATCTTGCTGATAACTATTAAGAATGTGTATTTTGTCCTCAGTCTTTCTTTTTATAAAGGGTGACATGGCCAGCCACTTTGTTCAATCAAAATCTTTTAACTTCTGTGACGACTCCGGGAATAGCGGGGCTGGATTTCCAGCTTGCTGCCCTAGTGCAGCATAATGCCACACAAATGCCAGGCAATTCCCATCTCCAATCAGAGACAATTTGATTCAGAGACAATTGTTGACATTCAATGGTGCTACCAGCAGCAAATCTCTCACTATTTACAGTCTGGGGTTATACCATTGACCGGAAGCTGAACTGGACTCACCGCATAAACACAGTGGCTACAAGAGCAGGTCAGAGGTTAGGAATACTGTGGCGAGTAACTCACCTCCTGACTCCCCAAAGCCTGGACTGCAGTGATTCAAGGGGCAGCTCACCACACCTTCTCAAAAGGCAACTAGGGACAGCAATAAAATGCTGGTCATGCCTGTAACATCCACATCCAACAAATGAGAACAAAGGTCACTGCAAATTTGACAATGCTAAGGGTTCCTCTCAGTACACACATTGTAGAAAATCAATTCATTACATTTGTAAATGATAAAAATGGGCAGAATTTCCTTTACACAGTTCTCTGTTAATAACATTCAAGCCCAATGAGGTCACGTTGTCATCAATCTGACCTGAAGGTACAGACCACCACTGGGGAGTGCTTCCTCTCTCCCTTTCTCCACCCGCTACTTTCTCTCTTTCTCTCTCTCTCCCTCTGTCCCTGTCTCACTGTCTCACTCTTCTGTCTCCCTCTCTGTCTCACTCTTCTTACTCACTTTGTTTCTGTCTCTTTTTCTGTCTGTCTGTCTCTCTCTCTCTCTGTGCATCTTTCCATCTCTCTCTCTCTCTCTGTACCTTCTGAGGGCATTAACTCTCACTGAAGTACTATATGTTGATTTGATATTAATTTTTTTGAGCCACATATGGTTTGTGTGCATTAAATGGCGTTCAACAGAGCATGCGTGAAGAGACATTTGCTGGGTGTCTGGTTATGAAGATATGCTCTGATGTTTCGCTCTGTACATCAGTCCCTGTTTGGGCCATGGGTTTCTGAATTTCTGGAAGTTGGAAGCAGTTCAGAGAAGTTTTACCAGATTAATACTGGAATGGAGTGGGTTGTCCTCTGAGGGAAAGGTGGATAGGCTCAGCTTGTATCCTCTGGAAGTTAGAAGGCAACTTGATTGAAGCACACCAAATCCTGAGGGGTCATAACAGGGTGAATGTGGAAAGGAGGTTTCCTCTTGTGAGAGAATCTAGGACAAGGGGCCGTTGTTTAAAAATCAGGGATCGATCATTTAAAACAGAGATGGGGAGACACTTGTTCTCCCAGAAGGTTGTGAGGCTTTGAAACTCTCTTCCTGTGTTCAGTACCTTCTGGAAATAAGCCTTTTTTTAAATTCTTTTTTATTATTCATTCACAGGATGAGGGCATCACTGGCTAGGCAACATTTATTGCCCATCCCTAATTGCCCAGAGGGCAGTTAAGAGTCAACCACATTGCTGTAGGTCTGGAGTCACATGTAGGCCAGACCAGGTAAGGATGGCAGTTTCCTTCCCTACAGGCCATGAGTGAAACAGATGGGTTTTTCCTGACAATCAGCAATGGATTCATAGTCATCATTTAGACTCTTAATTCCAGATTTTTTTAATTGAATTCAAATTCGACCATCTGCCATGACGGGATTTGAACCTGGGTCCCCAGAACATTATCTGGGTCTCTGGATTAATAGTCTAGCGATAATACCACTAGGCCATCGCCTCCCCAAATTTGATTGGTGGAAGCAGGGTCGTGAATATATTGAAGGCAGAGGTGGATAGATTGTTGTTAAACAAAGAGGTGAAAGTCTGTCGGGGGTAGGCAGGAATGTGGATTTGAAGATACAATCAGATCAGTCACAATCTTATTAAATGGTGGAGTAGCCTCAAGGGGCTGATTGGCTTATTCCTGATCCTCATTCTTCTGCTTTGTGTACTATAGTGCTGCAGAAAGGATGTTTGCCTAAACATGAAAGTTGAACATGAAGAAAATAAAATTCAGACAGAAGAATACAATCTTAGTAGCTATTGTGAGAAGCATTCAAAAATAGTGACTCCCTTGGTAATTCACTAAGTCTGAATCATCCAGCCAGTGGGCAAATGAAGTGGATCTCTGCACACCGGTTGTGTTCCTCCCAAAAAGAAAATAAGGTGTGGCTTTGGCTTTGTTGCTTCCTAACATAAGTGAAATATTTGCTGCACCAGATGGAGGTCACTTGGATAGTGATGAAGGTGTGGTCTTTTGCTTGGAGTTCTTGGATGAAGTTTATAAGAAAGCCAATGTGTTAGATGCCTGTGAGACATAGTCAGACTTGATCGATTTCAGGAAACAGATGGTTATATTCAATGGAGAAATAGATTGTGGACTTTCATCCTCTCTCAGACCCTGTAGGGCAGCACAGTGGTCAGCATTGCTACCTCAGGGCGCCAGGGACCCGGGTTCAATCCCACCCTCGGGTGACTGTCTGTGTGGAGTTTGCACCTTCTCCCCGTGTCTACATGGGTTTCCGCCAGGTGTTCCAGTTTCCTCCCACAGTCTATGTACACTGACTCCATTTACACTTCTCGTTGCCACAGAAAGGCAGCTAATATCATCAAAGGCCCCTCCTACTCCGGTTATACTCTCTTCCAACTTCTTCCATCAGGCAGAAGATACAGAAGCTTAAACACACGTGTCAACAGGTTCAAGAAAAGCTTCTTCCGTGCTGGACTGCTGAATGGACCCTCTGTAATTGCTGATCTTGCATTTGTGCATCTCCTATGCAGCTGTAGCCTTGTATGCCTCACTCGCTCTGAGCACCTTACGATCTGCCTGTACTGCTCAAAAACAAAACTTGTCACTGTACTTAGGTACATGTGACAACATCAAATCAAACCAAAGATGTTCAGGTTAGGTGGACTAGCCGTGGGAAATGCAGGGTTGCAAGGATGGGGCAGGAGGTGGGTCTGGGTAGGATGCTGTTAGTGTGCCAGTGTGGTCTTAATGGGCTGAATGGTCAGCTTCCACACTGTTGGGATTATACAATCCTTCAGAGTATTGGGCTGCTCATCGAAACTAGCTCCAACCATGGGAGCCAACCATGTCATTTGTACATCTGTTTCCAGATTCCCAAAGCTCCATTCAGTCATGACAGGAGGCTCCTGGGAGGACAGTGGAAACACTTCACGGATGTCCTCTAAGTATTCCTGAAGAGGTCAAACATCTCCATTGATTGGTGGGAGACGCTGACCTGATTAACCAAAATAGAGAAGGCTCATTTCCAGAAGGTAGCGAACACATCAAAAGACTTCATCAAGTACGTGCAGAGGTGAAGCCAAGGTACCTGAGGAAGTGCAGAAAGCTCCAAGCAATCCGTCAACCCAACCCTTCAAAGAGTACCTGCTCCAAATATGGCGGAATCCGCTGATTTCTCAGGTACCTCAGAACCTGTTGAACCAAAATGGAAACAAGTCCACTTTGATTCTGAGGGGGTGCCAAAGAACATATTGTGAACCTTAACATATTGTTTTAAAGATGGTCTGAACTCCCTGAATCCCTGTTTAAATTGCTGTGTTGTGTTGTCGGATCATTCCTGGGGAAACTGTTACTTCCTTCAGGTTCAGTAGGACCAAATGGGATGGTCCGCAGTGACGCAGAATTTGAGGCCTTGAGGGTGAGCAGATTTTGAAAGAGTCCGGATAGCGGACACAGGCAAGACACAATGAAAGGGTTACAGACAAGTTGCATGAGAATGTTCGCACCTTCAGCAGATCTGGCTATTACTGAAGAGGACTGAATTGGAACAGAAATAACAAGCAAAAAAGTCCCAGGACTGGTCTAGAATTAGGAGCTTCAGTTGTGCCTCAAAATATCATTATGGGATGAACTTCCCAAAGTGAAGAGGCAGGGTTCTGCAAGATGACACCAATGGTCATGAATTGTGAGGAAGAGTGGAAGGATCACAGTGAGTCTGGACAAGTTCATACTGCTGACAAGGAATCTGGTGATGAAAATTTTAATCGCAGGCTTGTTCAGCTGTGAATTGCCAGATAGCGTTTGCTCCTTCAACAGTATGTGGAACCAATTGGTTAACATGTTACCAAAGTTCACTAAGAGCTGAAGATCGTCATAAGGTGAAGGTGTCAAAGTGTGACAAGTTCAGCAGTGACAGCACTTTGATCTCTCCAAAGGGAGTTGAAGTAAAACAACGAGTAAAATAGTTGAAGTAAGCCACGTTAGGAGAACTGCTGTAATCTCAAACGCAATACCGACAGTAAACTTCCAAGAAAAGGCACAAATAAAACTTAACATGAAGCATGTTAAAGCAATTATTTTTGGGAAGTCATTGAATCTACAATTTACCCAATCAGGACATTATTGTAACCTTTTAACAAAACCTGATGTTTCTCAGAGTCCATTTCAGAAAGGAACTATATAAATGCGAATACACATAGAATTGATTTCCCCTCATCCCCAGTGAATCTGTGCTGCATCCCTCCAGGGCTTCACATTCCTGTCTAATTTTGTTTCTTGGCCTCCTGCAGTGTTGCGGTGATTCAGAACGCATATTTGAGGAACAACGCCTTATCTTCCGCCTGGGCACCCTCCAGCCCAGAGGACTCAACACTATGTCCTCCAATTTCAAATAACCTTCCAAACTATCTCCTGATTCCCCTTTCCAGCCCCACCTCCCCCCTTCCATTCCACCTTCTGACCCTCCCTTCCAGCCACCAACTGGATTCATCCCTCCCATTGACCAACCAGGTCGTACCTACCACCAGTGTCCACCTATCACCTCCATTCCGCTACCTTCCCCTCCACCCCCCTTTTTATCTGCAGCTCCCCCCTCCCCCACATTCAGTCCTGAAGAAGGGTATTACCCGAAACGTTGACTGCTCCTTTCCTCCAGATGTGTTGCTGTGTTCTTCCAGCCTCCTATTTGTCTACCTCTAATTCTGTTCCTTGTTTTGTTAACTACAGGCCCAATAAGCATCTTATAGATCATATTTGAACTGACTGAGAAGCGTTTTTCCTTTTCAGTAGTGTGTACTGGTTTTTGGTCCATGAGTCAACGTCTTCACTTGATTCTACTCTTGATCTTTAGATGTAATAATTCAGTTACTCTAAGTTCACACTTCACCCTGCTAGGGTTAGTCTTGCTGAAAGCCAAACCCTTTTTTTTTTCTGAGCCTGTGTTTTCACCTTCGAGCTGGATTGTGGCCCTACTTGTACATTATCTCCTCCTTGCCAGACATGTTTGCTCGGACAATTCGCTACACAGTAATAATTGCTTATTTATACCGATCTGGCCTTTGTACCCACACCCTGGGTAATCACACTCGATCCCTCTGTAAACATTTAGCCTGAGACACTCTCACTTAACAGAGAGAGACGAACTTTGCGAACTGACCTAAGCTCCAGGCCTCTCTCTAGTGCCCTTAATGCAGTTAGACAGATTGCCCATTGTCATGCAGGAGAAGGCAGCTCAAGTAGCTCGGTCTGCTTCTGAATAAAGAGCCTTTCACTCGAGAGCTGGACCTTTGCTGGGTGTCACGGCAGTTTGGTGAAGAGCCCTGCTCACAGGGAGCTTATTAACTTGGAGAGAGGGATCGGAATAATAGCAGAAAGTCCTGTCACAGTCACAGGAGAAACAGCCCAGCCCTGGGTAATGGTCTACAACAGTTGCATCAAATCCAGAGGCTCCCCCTCCTTTCCTGGTCTTTCCCTAAAGGTGAACCTGCGCTAAGCTACAATTCCTCAGATATTGTCAACACTTTGGTCCCTCACTTCGCTTCTTCATCTTAATCTCGGTGTCACTTCACT
>NW_025976913.1:0-7198 GCF_021869965.1 Rhincodon typus | reverse complement strand
TGGGGTGGTGGGGGTCAGGCCTGTGGGGGAGGGGGATGTGAGGGGGTGTCAGGCCTGTGGGGATGGGGGAGACGAGGGGGTCAGGCCTGTGGGGATGGGGGAGACGAGGGGGTCAGGCCTGTGAGGGAGGGGGATGTGAGGGGGGTCAGGCCTGTGGGGGAGAGGGATGTGAGGGGGTGTCAGGCCTGTGGGGGTGGGGGCATTTATACTGACCCTGTCATTGCGAAAAGGAGAGGAATAGATCGGGGTGAGGGTGAGGGATTAACATTTCAATATTCAGCTTCTGCAGCTCGGGCCTGGGGATTGAATGATTGACTCACTCTTGGGAGGCCAGGCAGTGATGACGATATTGTTGTGTGTCCCAGTCTGTGTGGGCTGTTTGTATCCTTGGCTCAAGGGCAGGGCTTTGGGGGGTGGGGTAGTCACCCTGCTCCAGCAGATTTCATGTCTCACTTTACAGCACGGCTTGTGGTCTGAGCAGGAAGCTTGTGTACTGACCACCGCACAACCCCACCCCACCCCACCCCCAGCCCAGCAAACCTGCCCCCTCCCCTTCCACCTGCAGGCCCTGCCTCTTGGTCTGAGCTCCTCCCAACCCTGTCCACACCTCCATCACCCCTTACCCCTTACCCCAGGTATCTCTCCAGCCCCATCCCCCTCCAACACTTCCCAAATTAGCCATGTCCTCATCTTCACTCCCTTCTGGAAATATTGTACCCTTCGTACTGCCCCTTCCCCCAGGAACAGACTCCATCTGACAGGAAATGTCTCAACATTAACATTCCTGTTTCTCTCTACCTTCACCCAACCCCTTTCCCTGTAATCTCTCTCTCAATCTGATCTAATTGCTCTCCTCCCCATTTCTCTCCACTACTGTACCTTTTACTGCCACCCGTCCACCCGTCCATTCTGAATTTATCCTCCTTTATTCTCTGTTTTTGTATCTCTTTGTGTATACCATAATCCTCCTTTCTGTCTCCCTCCCTCACTCCTATCTCCTCCTTTTCCAATCTCTTCCTTTTTGTACTTACCCCTATCCCTGACTCTGTGCTCGTTCCCTAATGTTCTGCTTCTCTCTCCTCTATTCTCTCTCTCTTTCTTTCTTCCTTCTCTCCCTCCCCTCCATTTTTCTGTCTAACTCTCTCTTTGCATACTTTCTCTCTCTCTCTCTCTGTTGCCCTGCCTCCTCTCTCCTCCCCTTGTCTCTCTGTCTCCCCTCTCTATCTCTCTCTCCTGCCCTTCTTTCCCTCCATTTCTCTCTCTCTGTCTCTCTCTGTGTCTCTCTCCCTCTCCCCGTCTCTTTCCTGTTCCCCCACCCCCCTTCCATTGCCCCTCGGTAGGGTGAAGGTGAAATTCAGCTGGCTGGGTTTCGATCACAAGATCACAGGGAGGCAGTTCTACAAGCAGGTGACTACGGTGGGCCGACGTCTCAGCATTGGGAACTCGATGAAGCCTCAGGACAAACTGGCCACTCAGGATGGCAACAAGCTCTGTTTGTCCACTGTGGACCTGGAGGTCAAATGTCAGGCTCCCGATCAAGGTGGGTTGGTGCAATGCGGACTGCATTTAGGTAGCACCTTGACAACGTCACCAAACATCTCCACAGGAGCGAAGGTCTACACTGAGCCAAGTGAGGATAAGGTTCATCGCTGGGAGAGAGAGAGAGAGTAGGGGGCAGTGGTATGTGGAACTAGAGCTAACGGTAAGAGGGAGACAGTCAATTGCTGCCTGGCTATGTGTTAAAGGCTGGGGCCTAGCCCTAGGCCTGTCCTGATTCCGCTGATCACTAAAGGCCCCTCACAGGATTAGAGATCACCCTTCTCATTCTAAAGCCCACCAAACACAGGCCTAGAGCACTCAATTGCTCCTCATTGGACAATCCCTGCACCCCCGGGGTCAGTCTGGTGCAGCCCCCTCCAGGGTGAGGTTAGAAACAGCGAAAACAGGGGCTGGAGTAGGCCATTCAACCCACATTGCCCAGGCAAGGAGCTGAGAGCAATGTGTACTCCAGGGCTGGTCTCACTGAGAGTCAATGATGAAGACTCTACATGTTATTGAGTGAACTTTCTCCTCAGTCATCACGATGGTAGGAGAGGGGGCTCTCTCCCTCTGTCTCTGTGTGTGGGTGTGTCTCTGTGTGTGGGTGTGTCTCTGTGTGGGTGTGGGTGGGTGTGTGTCTCTGTGTGTGAGTGTGTCTGTCTGTCTGTATCTGTGTCTGTCTGTCTGTATTTGTGTCTGTGTGTGAGTGTGTGTCTGTCTGTCTGTCTGTCTGTGTGTGAGTGTGTCTGTCTGTGTGTGAGTGTGTCTGTCTGTGTGTGTGTGTGAGTGTGTCTGTCTGTCTGTCTGTCTGTGTGTGAGTGTGTGTGTGTGAGTGTGTCTGTCTGTCTGTGTGTGGGTGGGTAGAGCTGGAGGAGAGATCCTAGCTAGGCCTCTGATTTCCGCCCTTTTGCTGTGACCAGGATACCTTGGTCTGTAGCGTGACTGACCACAAACGTTTAGTGTGGAGTATAAATATAAATAAAAATATTGTGCAAAACAGTTTTTAAAAAGAAGTCTGCGATCAACACTAGAGGGTTTGAGCTACAGGGACAGTCTGAATAGGCTGGGGCTATTTTCCCTGGAGGCTGAGGGGTGACCTCAGGTTTATGAAATCATGAGAGGTGGGGATTGAGTGAATAGACAAGGTCTTTTCCCTGGGGTGGGAGAGTCCAAAACTAGAGGGGCATAGGTTTAAGGTGAGAGGGGAAAGATTTAAAAGGGACCTAAGGGGCATCTTTTTCACACAGAGGGTGGTGCGTGTATGGAATGAGCTGCCAGAGGAAGTGGTGGAGGCTGGTACAGTTACAACATTTAAAAGGCATCTGGATAGGAAGGGTTTAGAGGGATATGGGCCAAATGCTGGCAAATGGGACGAGATTAATTTGGGATATCTGGTCGGCACAGACAAGTTGGACTGAAGGTCTGTTTCCGTGCTGTATGACTCTATAACTGACCTTTGTCTGGACCCTAACTGCTGCCCTCTGTTACCCACAGGCTCTGGGTCCTTCATGCAGAGTATCTTCAGCCCAGTCTATATCCTGAGCTTGGTCACTATGTGTGTGACACAGCTCCGCCTCATCTTCTACATGGGAGCCATGAACAACATCCTGGAGGATCTGGTTGAGGGAGATCTCGTCACAGGTAGGTTACCGTGGAGACCTCGCAGACTCAATCCAGTTTGTGTACGTGCTGGGCTTTGGGAATGAAGGGGGAGATGTGGGAGGGGTGGTGTAAGGTGATGATCCCGGATCTCTTTGGGACCTGTGGAGAATGGTTTGAGAATCAGGTCAACGTGAGTGGGTCAGCCTGGGAGTATGAAGCAGGAGGGGCTGAGGCCCAGGCCCCTGTGACCTTTTGGATGTCAAAGGGCAGGGAATACAGATCCGATCCTGGACAAGCCTGTGAACATAGAACAGTACAGGCCCTTCGGCCCACAATGTTGTATCAACCTATTATCCTACTCTTAAGATCAAGCTACCCTACATTTTACTGTCATACTGTGTGATCAGATTTTTATAACGAGCCCAACAAATAAAGTAGCAGCCAAGGATGGGCTCAGGAACTAGGCCCAGGTCTGAGGTAATGAGGTAAAGACCATCAGACCAAAAGAAATAGGTGCAGGAATAGACATTCAGCTCCTTAAACCTGCTCCACTATTCAATAGGATCATGGCTGCTTTGACATCCTCATGAACATCAGGGGCTGAGAGAGGGGCCTGTAATGGCTAATGGGGAGAATTACAGTGAGTTGCTGTGATCTGGAAGGTGCTGCCTGGGAAGGCAGTGGGAAGAAGGTCACCCGGAACTTTCCTCGGTCAGAGGCACTGCCTTGGCATTCACAATGTACCGGTGCCCAGCCCTGGAGCCTGTGGACACTCTGCATTGACCGGGGGCTGTGTGGGGGTGGGGGGTGAGTCGGGGGTGGGGTGGGGTTTGGTGAGGGAACCTCCCTCTCCACGGGGGAGTCTGCATGTCACGGGAGGGCGTCCGTGTCTTGGGGAGAGCCACAGGGAGGGGAACAAAAGGGGGTGATTCTGGGGGAGGATTAACCAGAAGGAGGGCCAGGGGCAGGTGGGGAGATCCTGGGGGGGTGGGGGTTCGACAGGAATTAAGTTGGGGATGGATTATTGGGGTCAAAGAGGGATCTTTTGGGGGAGATTCTGGAGGGAGTAGCAGGTTTAAGGGAGTGACAGGAGATTCTGGGTAGTAGAGATTCAGTTCGGTGGGGAGTGGATTTGGGGGCAGGTTTAGGGGAGGGGCAGGTTTAGGGAGAGGGATTAAGGGAAGGGCCATGGGATGGGGGATGGGAGGAGATTCTCAGGGAGAGGGAAGATTAAAGGGACAGGTTATCCTGGGGGCAGTGAGGTTACTCTGTGGGGGGCGGGGTTACCTTTCGGGGGGCAATGAGGTTATCCTGGAGGCAGAGCATTTGATGTTGTTGGGGACTCAGTACCTGACCACACTGGAACTGCTCCAGCCCAGACTCAGCAATTTGTTTCCCGTCATCATATTTTCCTGTTTTTCTTCCTCGTTTCTACACGAGATGTTACCGTGGAGATGTTTCCTCACTCCCTCACATTTGCTGACGCTGAGAAACTCTCGAATAAGCAAAGTCCATAAAATGACAGATCACACACAGCCTCATCTCTTAACCCTTTCCTTTCCAAATCTGGGAGAATAGCACAAACCCAGAACTGTCTCCCATATCAGCACCAACTGTATCCATGCTGTCCTCATTCCCAATTCATCCAACCCCTTCCCAATTACCCCCAAAGAACTCCATCCTAATGGACCCAGACCCCTTCCCGTTCACTCCCACTCTACAGCATCCCAACTGACCCAGACCCCTTCCCGTTCGCTCCCACTCTACACCATCCCAACTGACCCAGACCCTTTCCCGTTCGCTCCCACTCTACAGCATCCCAACGGACCCAGACCCCTTCCCATTCGCTCCCACTCTACACCATCCCAATGGACCCAGACCCCTTCTCATTCGCTGCCCTGTATCCCTGGAAGTGGAGAGATTCCTTCAGATCGGATTTCTTAACCCATCAGGTGTTTGATGACAGAGGATAAAACCTTGCAGATCTGTACAATTGCAGGGATGAAATGGGGGTGAAATGTCATGGGCCCAGATCTGATCAAACAGCTGAGGCAGGGAGAAACTCTGGCCCTGGGCCTTTCGATGAGAACAGGCTATAATGTAGCCAGTAGTGACCATGCCATCCCTACCCAGTACCTCCTGCAAGGATCAAAACCTCAGGAAATGAGGATTGTGGAAATGGAGGGGTTTGGGAGGGATTGAGGGGTTTGGGAGGGATTGAGGGGTTTGGAGGGGTGGAGGAGTTGGATAATTTGAAAGGAAAGCCTGTTGCATCATTTCTTGTTCCAGCAGCTTCTCGATTTCTACCTGAACTATGAATGATTCTTGTCTCCTGATGTTCACACAGATTCCCAGCTCCTTTTCCTCTCTCTGGGACCTGTACTGCTCTCATCCAGATCCACTTTGCTGCTCTCTCTCCTTCTTCTAACACATGTCTCTCTTTTCTCTCTCTCTCCTCCCTTCCTTCTTTCCTTCCTTCCCACTTTCCCTTTGGCTGGTCAATGTGCCACTATTCCCCTCCCCACCCTCCCTCTGCCCGCACTCTCTCCCTCACTGTGGCGCTGCTGCCTCTCTAACCAATGACCAATACAGTTATGGAGACGGGTAAGAACCAAGGGAGCGTATGGAAGGGGGGTAGAGTGGGGGGGGAGTGGGGGTAGAGTGGGGGATGGGGAGGGGTTGGTGTTGGGTTATTGGGCATAATCAGCTCAGTTTGGTTGCTGTTGGAACAAACCCACCTAAATATTTCTCCTAGGTTCTCACTCTGCTACAGTGCCCCCCTGAGACCCCACATCCCATACCAGAGCGTAGCTACGGTGCTCCCCTGAGACCCCACATCCCATACCAGAGCGTAGCTACAGTGCTCCCCTGAGACCCCACATCCTATACCAGAGCGTAGCTACGGTGCTCCCTAGGTTCCCACACTACAAGGAGAGAGAAGCAATGCTCCACCCACCCAGCCTTGTGTAAACACTATCCTGAATGATTCCTAGCCTCTCATATCCAGACTGTAACTACAATGTTCCCACACACTCCCTTTACCTGAGCAATGACATTCCCACATCCTTCCAGCTTGTATTAAAGATGATCCATACCCAGAGTGTGGCTAAGATTCTCTCCTCTAAACTCACTGTGTCCCGCTGCTCACGGAGCAGTGTCCAACCAGCCATTCCCAAACTTTCTAGGATGGCAGTGTTGGCAAAGAGGGGAGTCTGAGCAGGAGACCAAGAGAGGGAAAGGGGGACCTGTTACAGAATGGTTAGGACATGGACCATCCACCTGAGGGTCGGCGCCGAGGGAGCGCCGCGCTGTCGGAGGGTCGGCGCCGAGGGAGCGCCGCGCTGTCGGAGGTGACGTTATGGGAGTGAGAGATTAGACCGTTGATCTCTGTGGATGGTTTTGATAGTTGAGGGGAAGTTGTGCCGGTCTTCACATTATGTGGCCATCCTCACCTTGCTACTTGTGGGATCTTGCTGTGTACCGGTTTGTTGTGTCTCCTTAGTTAGAGCGCAGTGTGCATGTCAGTTTGGGTTTGACTGTTGCCTGTGTGTGGTGAGTGGGTTCTGGTCTGTGTTTGATTTGTTCGCTGTGTTTTCCCCCTCAGTCAGCCTGTACTCCTCCATCTTTGGAGTCCTGCAACTGCTGTGCTTAATGACGGCCCCTGTGATTGGCTACATCATGGACTGGAAGCTGAAGGACTGTGATGATGGAATGTCGGACACAGATGAGAAGGAGCTGGCCGCTGGGATAAAGTAAGTGAGGGGGCAGAGAGCAGGGGCAACGTCATAAGGTTGGTTATGGTGTCTAAAACCCACCTCCTGGGGCAAGGCTATCCAGAGGGTTTGGGTACATGGAGGGTATGAGGGAACATTGGGTAATGAGGGGGGCAGTGCAAGTGGATTATTTTAAGGTCAACTGTTTATCGGGTGAGTGAATGGGCGGGTTTACGGTTAGAGTTATAAAGAGTTAGTTATAGAGTTGGCTTTACATTAGATGAGGGATCAGTGCATAAGCGGAGAGTTGGGTTACAGGCTGGTGATGCGGTTGGTTTGGGAGG
>NW_025976912.1:0-7199 GCF_021869965.1 Rhincodon typus | reverse complement strand
CTGTTCAGCACATGATATTGCCACAAAATTTAAGTTCCAATGTTTTTAAGGATTTATGAAGTGCCATTTTGTTTTAAGAAAAAGTGTGAAGACTGTTATCAGGGGTTATGTATTTTGTAGACCTAATTGTACATCAAAGGTATCAAGAATTTTGTGAGATGGTTATGTCTTGAAATATTCCCTTGAATCTAAAAGGAATGAATAGAACCCAGGAAAGCATACACTGTGGTTTCAATTACTGGTGAACACCCCAGTTGGAGAAATATCCATATCAGTTCAGGTTGCCATGCAAATGTGAATGCAAATATAAAGAAACACAAATAGAAACTCATTGAGATGTTGACTTGCTGTTCTTATAATCTCTCACAGAGGCTCGCAGAACTAACAGGCAAGAATAAGTATTCTATCAGCAACAAGACTTCTTGCTTCCAAAGAAAATGATGGGGAACAGAAGTAAAACTCTTTACGGAATCAAAACAGTTTTACCAGTGTTAATTTTATCCTTCAAGGGTGTCAGATAGAAGAATCTCTGGAATTCTTGGTCTTAATCATGGCAGCAACCTGAGAGACAGGTAAATTCATTGCTGGATTCATTGCTGGTTATTATCGTATCTGACAAAGATTGGATGAGATGAAAAGATTGCCAAATCAGGAATTAAAAATATATTTAAGGAAATTTGCCTCTATTTTCAATTGATACATCATTAGCATGTTAATACTTGAAGTATATTGACTTTAGTTTGCTTAATTCAGTAAAAGAATTAAGAAATGGGGTATTTCTTTTTGAATATTTCCATTGAGTTCTTTAGAAGTTTATCTCCTCTAGAACATTTCTACGGACAGCAAAACAGTAGAGTGTCAAGCTATAATCCATCCATCTATCACCTGTGATCTTCACACTTGGACAAGTGAACTCACAAAGTACAGGTTAATTTTGGCAATTGTTTCTTCCTTGTTGGTTTATTCTACTTGCATTTCCAGAAGAAGGGAAGAATTGTTCACAAATCATGATTGGTGGTTAAATACCAAAGAAATGTCAAGGTCAGCAATTGGAGCTCAATGCACATGCAAGTCTATAGAAAGATTGATTTACATTCCATTTGTAGTCTAATTGGTATTTTCTGAACACATGAAAACAAGTACTTAGATACACAGATTCCTGCTCGTATGCCCACTTGTCTGTCCTTGGCATGCTGTAATGCTTCAGTGAATCACAGCACAAACTGGAGGGGCAACATCTCATCTCCAGACTAGGCACTTTACAACCTTCTGGACTTAACATTGAGTTCAACACCTTCAAATTACGAACCTATTCTCGTTCCTTCCCTTTCGTTTAGCTTCACTCATTACATTCTCTGTCACCATGTCCTCGCTCCCGTCCCCTCACCCCAATGGGTCTATCTGTTCTTTCCAGTCTGGCAGTTAGACACACCATGGTTCTGCCATTTTCACAATCCGATCACATAATCTGAACTATCAACATCCTTTCTCGCCCTGCATTCCACCCTCCCTTACCCGCACCCCTCCCCCCATTGGTAGCATAAATGCTGCTGCCTCCACACCACATCAGCTCTAATGAAGACCCATCTAGACTCAAAATGTTAACTTGCTTTCTCTCCACAGCTGCTGCCTGACCTGCTGTGATCTTGAGCATTTTTTTATTTTCAGTACAGATTCCAGCATCTGCAGTAACTTGCTCCTACTCAGAAACTCATGCCATTTTGTATAAATATAAACATTTACAAATTGATACATTGGTTTCTTTGTTTTCAGGAAATGGATCTGTAGTTTATATGGACGTAGATCATGCCCATATCAGTAAACATGTGGCCTTTAATTGTCATCCTTGAAATGCACCTGATTACATGAGATTGTCTGAGAATGACTGGATAAGTAGAAGTGAAACCAAGTGAGACAGTACCACTCAGTAGACAATTGAAGAGAGATATTGATGAAGAATGGTAAAGTTGGACAAGAAGCTGCAGAAATGTCAAGCATGAGGTGAGAGATAGCGTCATGGGTCACAGTCAGGATTCTCTGTCAAATAACTTTCCTCTTCACCATTCCCAAAATTATTGGTTCTTAAGAGGTTTGGTATTCAAATAGACACCACTTATTACTCTGGCCAATTTGCTATTATCAACAATTACAGCATTACTGTCAAGACTTAGCATATTCTCTTCCAATATCCTATTTCAGTTTCAACACAGTCCTCAATGTTTCCCTTTCTAATTCAGGAATGCTTAGATTCAGTGTCTTCCTGCTTCAATCATAAGTACCTAACAAGGCACAGTCCCAGAATCAAACCAGGAACCTAACTTATGGTTCAAGGTTTGCCCCTTGAACTCTTTCTTTCTCCAATTGATTTTTTTTTCATGTTAATGGGAGTTTAAAGCATTGTCAATAATAGTAATTTCTGCCATGTTAAATGTAGTAAGCATGGGGAGTTTTGATTATTCAGAGTTTAATCAATAAAATAGTTAATCTTATTTGTCTGAGCAGCAATTTTGCAGTTTCATTCTAAGTACAGCACATATACTGCTCTGCAAAGAATATATATTAAATCAGGCTTGTTATGTGATTCTGACAGTACTGCTTTTCTATGGCTCAGAAAGAAATGTAATGTGGAGTCAATAACATTACACAATCATTATTGCCAGTAACAAGTTTGTATATGAATGTGGATCCCAAAATCTGCATAGAATTTACAACACAGGCACAGGCAATTTGACCCAAAAGATCTTCACTATCGAAGAACTGGGCTTGAGCATCTTCTACATATTTGAAGTGAGCTGCCAACACTTGCTACACTTGTACAGACAGCTTGTCCCATGAGAAATAGCAAGCTGGTGCTATCAGCACAGGTCTTCCGGTAAGTTCCACGGGAGGTGGATTGATTGGGCAATTGAAGAGTTTATTGCTAGGACTGTCAAGTCACAGACAGCATTGCTGCTCTTGTACGCTCTGCTACAACTTTCCTTAAAAAGTACCTAAGGTTCATTTTCTGTTGACAGCTACTTGAGAATCTTGAGCTGTAAACTTGTTCTGCTCATTTCTAATTAATTTTATTAAAGAATCATATACAAGTGACAGGGTCTTCATTAACAGATTTAAAGGACCTAACACTAGTTCTTGTAGATCATCTTGAATGTGTTAATAAGTCCTGAGCCTTAGTTCAGGCTTCTCTAATAGAGTTAAATGATGTGGTGGAAGAAGACTAATGTGGAGCATCAACAGTAGCATAGATTCTGACAAGCATAGATTCGTTGGGCCGGCTAAAAAGTCCTATAATTTCTCCAAAACAACGGTAATATCCTGAAATCTCACAAAACAAAACTTGTCTTTAATTATTCAGCTTAAACTATGCAGTGAAAGTAAGGGCATTGACTTGCGGAATACATCCCCCAAAACCCTATATAATGAATTCAGACTTTGGTTATTCAGGGCTATGTAATTGCAGGTCTGAAGTTCTTCTTTCATTCATTCAATTATTAAATATTAACCCTTCATACATCAACCTGTCTCCAAAGTCCTTCAAACTTACACACTAATAACAGAGATATTTCCCTCAGGCCACTCAACAAAAGAAATTATTTGACCTTTGGAAACAGTAACTGTTTTAAACCTGATAGTGTACTTATAAGATTTCCAAATATCGTGAAATTAAGTATCATTAAAATAATTTGTATTTTAGTATCTTTCCATTGTATTGTGCATACAAAAAATAACTAGTTTATATCCATTGTAAGATAATCTTTTTATAATACCAACAGCCACAGAAATGTCATTAGCTTTGGTATTATTTTGTTGCAACTTTCACTTTTAAACTTTTCTTCATGTTAGCTTGTAACATTGTTATAATGTGGTCTAAGATGATTTATCCTCGAAATGTCCCCTTCTTTTTATCAGCAAGGGCCTTGTTCCCCGTTCTGATGGATTGCCTGAAATCAGAAATTGACCAAGTGGAAACCTATCCAATAGAACCCTCTCAGTCTGCAGCACTATGTGCTGATGCATCATGCTGCATTGCCCTTTCCTTTTCAGTTGGATTAGTTCCATAATTTATTCAGTTTCTATCAAACCCATTCAGGAAACATCACAACTTTACATGATATCCCACTACTGGAAGGATGAGGTGATCCAAATGTTTGCAAATGTAGCTATGTATAAGCTGATTTATCAGTCAACAACAATAACACATATTTTCAAAATTTGTTAATGTAATAAAACTTCCCAAGGGGCCTCATGGAAGTTTTAACGTCAAATTTGACACCAAGTTAAAAAAGGAAAATTAGGCCAGATGACTAAAAGGTTTGTTAAAGATCTAGGTTTTAATGTATTTGTAAAGCTAGGGAGAGAGACAGAGGGTTTTAGTGTGGGCATGTCAAAACCTAGTGCCTAGACACGGCACAGCCACCAATAGTGATGTGATTGAAACCAGGGATGCTGTAGAGGCCAGAATTAAGGGGCAGCAGATATGTTGACAGTTGTAGGCCTGAAAAAAATTACAGAAGTATGGAGGGGCAAAACCATGGAGGGATTTGAAAACAAGGACGTGAATTTTCAAATTGAGATGTTGCTTATAAGCAGCAACCACTGTAATCAGCAGACATGGCAACAATATCTGAACAGGATGTGGTGCAAGTTTTGAATAACCTGAAATTTACAGTCATTTTTATAACAACTTGTCAAGTTGGTAACATCTAAAGCAACAGCAGTAAACCTCCCAGGTGCGTATCAGCTTTAACAGTTGCTCTTAACAATACATTGTGAAAATGGATATCTCTTCCTCAAAGGACAAACTTGCATTAAGCACTGGAACCTAATCAGACAAATTGTAAGAGCATATTCTCATCATTCTATTCCTATTATCTACGGGAAGCAGATCTGAACAGTGTAAACATCTCACTTAAAAAGGACTGAGTGAATTATTCCATTGTTGTAAAAACAAATCATCGGCAAAATTCCAGAATTCATAAGTTCTGTGTCACAGTCTGAACTTGATAGATAAGAGGATATTAATAACAAGAATTGGTTAAATATTTTCAAAACAATATGATCGGGAAAATATAAGTGAATGAGTAAACAAATTAACAAAAATCCAAACTTATGTGAATTGTGACCAACTAAACAAGTTAACAACTAATTAATACCAGCTTCTAATTGTGATTATGTAAAATGTGATATTAGCTAATAGAAACTGGAAATCTACTTGAGGTTACAGGAAAACTGCTATAGAAGAAAAGTCTCAATATGATATGGTAAATGGATTAACCAAATCTAAATTAGTTGTTAGCTTGTATGATTTAAACTTTAGAGATCCAATAGCATGAATGTCAAGTTAGAGGTCTAATTTCTGAAAAGTGAATATTTGTTCCCAATTCATTCATTCTTCATTTTGATTTGATTTACTATTGTCTTATGTTCCTAAGGTACAGTGAAAAGTTTTGTTTTGAGTGCAGTACAGGTAGATTATACCATACAAACTGCATTAGGGTAATAGAACAGAGTGAAGAATAGGGTTGCAGAGAAGGTGCACAAATAGTAAGATCAACATTAAATTTAAAATTTGAGGGATCCATTCAGAAGTCTAATAATAGAGAGGAAGAAGCTGTGCTTGAATCTGTTGGTACATGTGTTTAAACTTTTATATCTTCTGCCCAACTGAAGAGGATGGAAGAGATTATAACTGTGGGGAGTAGTCTTTGATTATGTTGGCTACCTTCCTGAGGCAGCAAAAAGTATAGATGGAGTCAATGGATGGAAGGTTGGAATGATGGAATAGGCTATGTTCACAACTCTCCGTAGTTTCTTACAGTCTTGGGCATAGAAGTTGCCATACCAAGCCGTGATGCATCCTCATATAATACTTTTTATGGTGCATCTATTAAAATTGGTAAAAGTCTTTACAAACATGCCGAATTTTCTTAGTCTCCTGATGAAATAGAGGCATTGTTGTGCTCTCTTGACCATCGCATCAATGTGGGTCAACCAGGACAGATTGTTGGTGATCATCACTCCTAGGAACTTCATGATCCATTAAATACTATCTCAATAGATATTACTAAGCTGGCCTATGTATAAGTACGTCAGTAAAACAAGAGGAACAGATTGGTGCAATCCAAAAGAATCCAATTATACACTCTCAAACTGTATTAATCAATGCTGAGAGACCATTAATACAGAATGAAGTAAATAGAATGCAGTAAGAAACAGCTGAGCAAATTGATTTCAACGAAAACACCGCAAAACTTCTACAAATTGAGAAGACCAGCTCATCTTAAATGAATGGAAGATTTAGCTTTAGGAACTGGGGCGGCATGGTTACTCAGCGGTTAGCACTGCTGCCTTACAGCGTAGTGTTCAGGGATGTGTAGATTAGGTAGGTTATAGGGGGTTGGGTCTGGGTGGAATGCTCTGAGGGTCAATACGGACTGTTGGGCCAAAGGGCCTGTTTCTACACTGTAGGGATTCAATGAACTAGTTCATGTTGAGAATGTGATAAGATGTTTTAATGAACTTAATTAAATTATATGCCTACAAGTTTATTAAGCTATTGGCATTTAAGGTTCTCATGAAGATTTGTAGCTAGGATTGTGGATAATGTTGTTGGCTTACTCACCGAGCTGGCTGGTTATTGTGCAGACGTTTCATCAGTGCGGTCTCTGATGAAGTGATATTGTTCTACTCCGTTTGATATTTAAATGATCCGGTCTGTTGAGTTGGGTTTTGTCATTTCCGGTTCTGTTCTGCATGGGTTTGTATATGGGGTCTAATTGCACATGTTTGTTGATTGCATTACTAGTTGAAAACCAGGTGTCTAGGAATTCCTGTGCGTGTCTGTGTTTGGCTTGAGCTAGGATGGTCATGTTGTCCCAGTTAAATTGATGGCCTTCATTGTCCAAGTTCACTGAGATAAGGGAAAGTTTGTTGAGTCATTTTGCAGCTAGCTGATGGTGGTGTATCCTGATGGCTAGTTTCCTTCCAGTCTGGCCGATGTAATGTTTGTTGCATTCAATGCAGGGTATTTTGTAAACTACGTTGGTCCTGCATGTCTTGTGTAAGGGGTCTTTGGTCCTCGTGAGTGTTTGTCATAGTGAGGCTGTGGGTTTGTGCGCTACCATGATTCCTAGTGGTCGCAGGAGTCTCGTTGTCAGTTCTGATATGTTCTTGATATAGGATAGTGTGGCCAGTGTATT
>NW_025976911.1:1134-7199 GCF_021869965.1 Rhincodon typus | reverse complement strand
ATTCCCATTTACTGTTTGAGCTTCCAAAGTGCATTATCTCACACATATCAGAGCTGAACTCCATCTGCCACTTTCCTACCCACGCCACTAAACCATCTATACCATTTTGCATCTTACAATTATCCTCTACACTACCCACTACATGGCCAAGTTTTGTGTCTTCTGCAAATTTCTCAAGTGAGCCCCCCACATTCAAGTCCAAATCATCAACGTAGAAAACAAACAGCAGGGGTCCCAACACTGAGCAACGCTGAGCACCACTTGAAACAGCTTTCTATTCACAAAGGCAGCAATCAACCATTACATTTTGTTTCCTGTTACTGAGCCATCTTTGGACCCAATTCAACACATTACCCTGTATCCCATAGGCTTTTACTTTATGGACCAGTCTACCATGTGGCACCTTGTCAAATACCTTACTAAAATCCATACAGATGACATCCAATGCACTCCCCTCATTCACATCACATAAACTGACAAGCACAGACTGATAACTAAACTGATATATCCACATTGTAGAAACTGACAGAGACTGACTGATAAATATATTTACATATTCACACAGTAGTAATCAGTCACTGTCTATTTCTGCGATATAAATATGTGAGTTTAGTTATCAATCTGTTTATATTAGTTTCTGCCATGTGAATGTTTGAGTGCAGTTATCAGTTACCTGTCAGTTTCTGCACTGTGCATATGAGGGTGTAGTAATTAATCTCTAGTTGCAAGCATCTGTTACTTCAAAACATGAGTTTAATTATCAATCTGTACCTGTTAGTTCCTGCTATGTGAATGCATGAGTGTAGTGATCAATCTGTTCTTGTCCTTGTGCTCTGTGAAATGTAGCTTTAAATTTGTCCCTGTCAGTCTAATATGTGAATGCATGAGTGTATTTACCACTCTGTACCTGTCAGTTTCAGGTCTGGGAATATGTAAATATAGTTATCAATTTTTATCTGTCAGTTACTTCTATGACAATATGTGAATGTTGTCAGCTGGAACTAACAGATAGTAATTGATATGTTAATATGTGAGTGTAGTTATGGATCTGTACCTGTCAGATTCTGCTCTTTGAATATGTGAGTTTAGTTATCAATCTGTGCCTATCAGTTTCTGCTCTGTCAATATGGGAGTATAGTTATCAATATTTAATTGGCAAATTCTGTTCTGTGAAAATGAATTTAGTTGTCCAACTGTACTGGTCAGATTATGCCAAATGAACCTGGGAGTGATATTTTTATTCTGTCCATGTCAGTTTCTGCTATGTGAATATGTCAATGTCATTATTATTCTGCACCTGTCAGTTTCTGGTTTGTGAATGTGTGAATGTGAAGATGTAGTTATTAATTTGTACCTGTCAGTGCCAGCTAAAAGACTGAGAGTTTCACTGTCGATTTCTGCCTGTTAGTTTCTGCTCTGTCAATATGTGAGTTAAACAATCGGTCTATCCCTCTCAGACTGCTGTGTGAATATGTTTGTGTAGTTATCAATCTGTACCTGTCAACCTCTGCTTGGTGAATATGTTTGTGTAATTCTCAGTCTATCCCTTACAGTTTCTGTTATGTCAATACATGAGTTTAGTTATCAGTGAATACCTGTCAGTTTCTTCTATGTGAATATGTGCATGTCATTGTCAATCAGTACCTATGGCAGGAGATGAGTGTAGTTATCAGTCTATGCCTATCAGTTTCTGCTCTGTGCATCGGTGAGTGAAGTTACCAATCTGTCCCCATCAGTTATTTGAAACCAAGACTGTTATAATCAATCATTCTGCTCTGGGAATGTGTGATTTTACCTACCAATTTCCACCTTTCAGTTTCTGGCTTTGAATGTGCAAACGCATTTATCAATGTGTACCAGTCAGCTTTTATTCTGTGAATTTGTATGTAATAACATTATTCTTCCTGTCAGTATCTGCAACATAAATGTGTGAGTGCATTTCCCCATCTGTCCCTGTCAGTTCCAGCTCTATGAATCTGAGAGTTATTAGTCATCAACCTGTACCTGTCAGTTTCCGAGTTTTGAATATGTGAATGCATTTACCATTCTCTCCCAAACAGTTTCTGCTGTGTGAATGGGCAAGTCAAATTATCAGTCCATGCATGTCAGTTTCTGCTGTTTGAATGTGAGAGAGTCATGATAAATCTGTACCTATCAGTTTCTACCATGTGAATGTGAGTTTCATCATCAGCTTTCTTTTGTCTGTTTCTGGAATGTGAATGAGTCAGGAAAGGTATCAATCTGTACCTGTCATTTTCCACTCTTGTGTATCAATGTGCCTTGATTCTCTGGCAGCCAGTAATATTCTCTGTGACAATGCAACACATTCTGATATAGCTATTAGGGTGTTGAGACTGGGTATTAATCTCTTCCGCATTTTGAGACTTCTGAGTTGACTATCAGTTGGCAGGATCTAGGAGGGGTCATAGAAGTGGGACTGTTTTCCTCTGAGAACCATTCTAAATCGACAACACATTTTCTAGTTTGCGTGCCGAGTGTGGGTTTTATATACCGCATGTACCGGATGCTGGTTTTCGGTGTCAGTACGGGATTTTTTTTTCAGGGTTCCGTAGTATCAATGAGACATTTAGATTCATTTTGAATTGGACATTGTTAGTGCTCTTTCATTAAAAGTTTTGTTCTGCACCTGTCTGTCTATTTCTACATTATATTTTTATACTAATACTCTATACAACGGAATGTCATTTTCTTTATAACCAGGATCAGGATCAAGATGCAGTGCGGAAGTAGACCATTCAGCCCATTGTGCTTGCACTGGGACATTCTATTCTGCATACTAGTTTCCGTTAATTGTTGGGAATGTGAACTTCTTCCACTCTCTGCCAGTGGCTATCCGTTAGTGCCAATTTGACATTAGTTCTGTATTTATCTGCCAGCTTTGTTATGTCTGCAACAGTCTCAGGTACAGTATATGGATTTCATTCACTTTCCATGTTCATTTGTGGTTTTGTGTCTGAATGTAGCATAAACTCTTTAGATATTCACTGACCCTGTGTGATTGAGGGATTAATTTTGCATTGACATTTGTCCTTACCATGAGGCTTAATTTCATTGCATTCGATCTCAGGGTTTTTTTTTTTTTAAATTTGAGTGTACAGTAGACTTTGTCAGTCACTGCTGGGCACTGTAACAAACAAACATCTAACACTAACCTCCTCCCTGTTGTGATCGGTGAGTTTGAGTGTCAGTTTACATTTGCCCATATCTGGAAATCTGTGTAAGGAAAACTTCATTCTTTTCCTTTCATCATTCAATGACTGAATGTGAGCGAGTTTTCTTGCATGCTTCTGCGTCTGTATAACTTTAAAAGACTGGTACTGATCCATGTCACACTGACTGTTTCTGTATGGCTCCTTGTGTTTCTAGCTCTGCATGTCATGATCTGATACTCTTCATGTACTGTAAATCAGTTTTTCATACATTGAGAAAGAGTGTACATGCTTCTGCAAGAGTCACTCTCTCGACCAGAGCGTGAGCATGGATCAAGGGAGTTTTCATCAGTACCGGGCTGACAGTGAACATGGAATTTATTCAGTATCTGGCATTATCTGTCAATCTGCTCCTCATTACTTATCATTGTATTTCACAGTGCAGGAGTATCATTTTAAAATGAACATATCACTTTTAGAAGTTGCAGGAGTTTGTTTGAATGTTCCAATCTCTGCTGCTCGACATAAATGAGTCTTTATCTAATGCCCTTGGTGTCAGGGCCTGTAAGTGAAGATTGATGCATTTCTCCCTTTGT
Source organism: Rhincodon typus (assembly GCF_021869965.1). Taxonomy (NCBI): domain Eukaryota; kingdom Metazoa; phylum Chordata; class Chondrichthyes; order Orectolobiformes; family Rhincodontidae; genus Rhincodon; species Rhincodon typus. The sequence continues at coordinate 3,433 of NW_025976911.1, read as the reverse complement.
CAGTCTCTGATTGTGTGTTTATTCTAGATTGGTCAGTCTCTGGTCTGAACGTGTATTCCAAACTTTGCTCACGTGTGACTGGCATCCACAGAGAAGAACTTGGAAACTAACATGATTGTGCTCTCGGGATGGTTGAGAGGAACGTCAAGCCCTTTGTAGAAATTTGAAAAAAATTTTGAAAGAGATACACAATGTTTCTTGCTGGACTGAAGGAATAAAGAAAGAAATGTTAACTCCTGTAAGGTGAAGAAATGATAAGGGTGAGGATAGCAGTTCCTCTGCAGCCTCGATAAATTCATGGAAATAGAATGCTGGCTGATTGGGATTAGTGTTGTTAGCTGTGTTTTTTTTTATTGGTGCAGACCAAATGGGCTGAAAGGCCTTTTTCTGTACTGTAGACTTCTATAACTTGAGGGTGTTAGTGGAGATCATTTTGAATGTACCATTTTCTATGATTTGCAGTGTATACAGAACGATTTGGTTGTTCCACATTGTAACATGCACCTTCAGACAGTGAGAGAGTGTGAGAGTTAGAGAGGGAGAATTATTCATCAAAGGATTAATTCTGTCCTTCTCAGTCACTGATAAACTTCATATAAATGTGTTTCATCCACTTTAGTAACTCTTGTCCTCTCGGTGAGCAGGTTCTTCCCATTTCTGTACTTAACATCTCGCTGAGGTATGGCTGTTGAAACTATGATCTATTTATTTGTCTTGATTGTAACTCTGAAAATGCCCTTATTCAACGCAGATTTACTACTGTTCCCGAGTGTCTATTTCGGATGACCATTCAGTCTATCCATCTTCAAAACTGGTGTCAATGTCAATGGGCTACATACCTACTGTTTGTTAGAAGCAGCTGGTCACACTTGGCTTTGTACCGAGGAAATATAACAACATCCTGGTCCTTCAACTATTTGCCTGGGGGAAGACAGAAGACACACCTCCTGTAAATCAACATACAGAAAGTCTGGCAGTATTGAACTAATCAACACAACACTAAGTTCATAATCATTGGGATGTGTTTTTTTTAAAAAAAGAAAACTAGCAATTTGAACAGAACCAGAGGTCTTATTCCCTGTTCCCCAGAGCTGCTCCTTGTCTGGAGATTCTCATTGTATTTCTTTTTTCTGAAATAATTCGATACCAACTGAGGGAGATCCAGAAACGGAGCAACAATTAGCATGGGGCTAACCGAAGCAACAGGCATGCATACACAGTTCAATATCCGGCTCCCAACACACCAAAAGTTAAAAAGGAAGAACAAAGGGCGCTATTTTAAATGTTTCAGGTGAGAAATTTAACCTGGTGACTCAATTACCTGTCCTTTTCAGGGTTATAACATTCCTCTAGTCTGTGTTTCCACTGTTCACGGCACAATGTCTAAAAACAGCGTGAAACAGAAGCCGAACGACGAATTTCCATCACAGTTTAGAGGATGAAAAGCCACAAGAATAACCCCCAGCAGCTTCTTTCGGCTGTGTCTCCCTCAGCAGGCCCACACACAGCCCGAGAAAAGCCTCTCTCTTCCACCCCAGACCACTCACTCCAAGTTCCGGGACCGGTTCCTGCTCCGCTCAGCCTCTTACAAACAGCCCCCGGTTCTCCCTGAACTGAGCCCGAATCAATGCCAGTCTCGGAGGCTCCCTGTGTCCCAGGCTCACATCTCCATGTGCTGCTGGAAGGAGCCTGCTGCTCCCTCGCTTCCCTGGGCGCTGGTCTCTCCATTGCGGTCTGTTTCAAACAAACCTCTTCCACTCACTGAGTAAATGCTCCTCAATGGCAGCGCTGGGGGAGGGCCTCACGCATGCGCTCCTCTGGGTTGTGTGTTACCATGGGAAATGCAGGGCGACAGGGAAAGGGCGGGGGATTGGGTCTGGTTGGGATGCTGTTCAGAGGGTCGGTGCGGACTTTTATTTGGACCGAAGGGTCTGTTTCCACACTGTAGGGATTCGATGATGATTCTATGAAGTTTGCTGCAGATTCGGAGCATAAATGTGAACTATATGCCAATGTTTTGTTCTACTCATGTAACCTTCCTTACTGTTTTCATATAGAATAAAAGTTAGAGCACAATTTTGAATGCTCCGGTTTCCTCCCCCAATCCAAAGGTGTGCAGGCGAGGTGGATTGGCTATGTTAAATTGCCCGTAGTGTCCAGGGATGTTTAGGTTAGGTGGGTTAGACATGAGAAATCAAGAGTAGGGGAATAGGTCTGGGTTGGGTCCTCTTCAGAGGGGCGGTGTGGACTTGTTGGGCCAAATGGCCTGGAGGGATTCTATGTCTGGCAGCATCTGTGA
>NW_025976911.1:0-1034 GCF_021869965.1 Rhincodon typus | reverse complement strand
AACGGAGCAACAATTAGCATGGGGCTAACCGAAGCAACAGGCATGCAGACACAGTTCAATATCCGGCTCCCAACACACCAATAGTTAAAAAGGAAGAACAAAGGGCGCTATTTTAAATGTTTCAGATGAGAAATTTAACCTGGTGACTCAATTAACTGTCCTTTTCAGGGTTATAACATTCCTCTAGTCTGTGTTTCCACTGTTCACGGCACAATGTCCAAAAACAGCGTGAAACAGAAGCCGAACGACGAGTTTCCATCACAGTTTAGAGGATGAAAAGCCACAAGAATAACCTCCAGCAGCTTCTTTCGGCTGTGTCTCCCTCAGCAGGCCCACACACAGCCCGAGAAAAGCCTCTCTCTTCCACCCCAGGCCACTCACTCCAAGTTCCGGGACCGGTTCCTGCTCCGCTCAGCCTCTTACAAACAGCCCCCGGTTCTCCCTGAACTGAACCCGAATCAATGCCAGTCTCGGAGGCCCCCTGCGTCCCAGGCTCACATCTCGATGTGCTACTGGAAGGAGCCTGCTGTTCTCTCGCTTCCCTGGACGCTGGTCTCTCATTGCGGTCTGTTTCAAACAAACCTCTTCCACTCAGAGTAAATGCTCCTCAATGGCAGCGCTGGGGGAAGGCCTCACGCATGCGCTCCTCTGGGTTGTGTGTTACCATGAGAAATGCAGGGTTACAGGGAAAGGGCGGGGGGATGGGTCTGGTTGGGATGCTGTTCAGAGGGTCGGTGCGGACTTTTATTTGGACCGAAGGGTCTGTTTCTACACTGTAGGGATTTGATGATGATTCTATGAAGTTTGCTGCAGATTAGGAGCATAAATGTGAACTATATGCCAATGTTTTGTTCTACTCATGTAAGCTTCCTTACTGTTTTCATTTAGAATAAAAGTTAGAGCATAATTTTGAATGCTCCGGTTTCGTCCCCCAATCCAAAGGTGTGCAGGCCAGGTGGATTGCCTGTGTTAAATTGCCCGTAGTGCCCAGGGATGTTTAGGTTAGGTGGGTTAGACATGAGAAATCAAGAGTA
>NW_025976910.1:1664-7199 GCF_021869965.1 Rhincodon typus | reverse complement strand
CTGCTCCTATGATGCTGCTTGGCCTGCTGTGTTCATCCAGCCCTGCATCTTGTTGTCTCGGATTCTCCAGCATCTGCAGTTCCTACTATCTATCATTGTACAAAGATGACTTTTTATGCTTTAAACTTGTACTATTAGCATACCACAATACATTACACTGACTCAAAGTTTGCAAGCATTCAGTACTACAGTCCATTTCAATCAGTTTCTTCCGCCAGTGAACGCTTTTGTCTTCCTGTGGTTGGTTTGTTTTCAGACATTTCATTACCCTGCTGGGTAACATCAGCGTAGCCTCTGATGTGCTGTTGTTTTCCTGCCTGTTATTTAAACTCTGGTCTGGAGTTGATTACCTCATTTCTGGTTTTCCTTCTGTGGTGTGTATATAGGGTCTAATTCTACATGTTTATTGATGGCCTTGGTGGAGAACCAGGCCTCTAGGAATTCCCATGCTTGTCTCTGTTTGGCCTGTCCTAGGATCCTGATGTCCCAATCGAACTGGTAGTTCTCCTTTATCCGTGTGAATGGAGATAAGTGATATTCATGACCAATACTTGTGTGCTGAAAACCTCATTTCTGAAGAAGGTGCTGCCCCAAAACGTCAACTTTCCTGCTCCTCTGCTGCCTGGCCTGCTGTGTTCCTCCAGCTCCACACTGTTATCGCTGACTCCAACATCTGCAGTTCTTAGTATCTCTTGATGAACTTCTGCCTCTTTTTCATCTGCCTGAATATGTAATCATAAAATCCCTACAAAGTAGAAGTAGTCCATTTGGTCTAGCAAGTTGCATTTGGCCCATCGGGTCCACACTGACCCTCCAAAAATCACCCCGCTCAGACCCACCCCCTACCTATCCCTGTAACCCTGCATTTCCATGGCTAATCCACCTAGCCTGCACATCTCTAGAAACTGAGCAATTTATTGGCCTATTTCCTCCTCATGACTTCATTTTTCATTTTTAAGATAGCAACATTCTAGGATATACTCATTCATCTTTTGTGTATGCCTTTTCATGTAACTGCTTTTTTTTTCAATCTTTTTGATGCAATTCAACTAACCTCTGAACTAAAAATATCCACTTTGTCCTCTACTTGTTCTTATTTTTCATCAACCATTTGATCCAACATAATTTCTAATAAGTGAACTCCAACTTCCTTATCTTTATTCTTTGATTTTTCCACCTGTTTCAAACTGGCTTTGTGACCCTGTTACCATGCAGCTGGGTAAAAATCCCAGGATATATTTCCTGTAACATCTCAGCTGTCTAATTTTTCTACTGGCTTTTCAACCACAGCAGGCATCACTCCAATCTGTGATCCAGCTATACCATTTGTGAGGATCCAGAGCAGGGAATTTCTTTATTACTCCTACCACCACTTCACTTTTCACCAGACTCTCCAACCTCACCTTGTATAATGGAACACTACTCTTCTCACTATGAATTCCACAACCTTTTCTGGCAATACTCCCTCCAAAGTACATACCTCCTCATCTCTCACCATCTGATTTGCTCTTGTATCTCTTTAAAATTTTACTTTCTTTACTTTGGTACATAAGTAAACCTTACCCACACAGGTAAACTCTTTAAAGAGAGCTGGTACACTCTTATTAATCAATGCCTGACCAGCTGTACGTTCTATTGTGGCTCTTTAACTTCCACTGGGATCTCCTTAACCACTTTAATAAACCCCACACACCCATCCTGTGTTACAACACCTGTCTCCTCAGTGCTTTCCTTAAGTCACTAACACTGACTTCATGTGCCCTGCTTTATTGTACTGAAAACATCGGAGCGTTTTTAACTTTTCCACCCTCGTGGGTTTCTTTTTATAACCTGTGGTAAACTATCTTTACTATCCTCAATGAGCTCTCCTTTTCCTTTACCACCTGAGGATTTCTCTTTCATCCATTTCTATCCTTCACAGATTGAAATTGAAGTCAGAAGGCAAACTTTGATTTATGAACTAATTCATAATCATCTGCCAGTTCTGCCACTAATCTTGCAGTTTTAGCTGTCTGCTGTTGCACGAGTTCTCACTACTTCAGGAAGTGAATTTTTGAACTATCCAAAATAAGTATGAGCATCAGATGTCAGATCTATTTTCAATGACCTTATCCATACATCAGTCAATTTTTTTATGATCCTTTCAAACTCTGTTTGACCAGGTTCCCTCCTTAGGTTCCTCAAACATTGTCTGTAGGCTTTTGTCACTAGCTCATATGCACTTAAGATAGCTATTTTCACCATCTCATACTCTCCAGATACCCCCTCTGATAGAGCTGGTGAGGTATTTGCATCACTACCTACCAACTTTGTGTGAATCAACAATATTCACACAGTTATTGGCCATTCCATTTGTTTAGCCACTTTCTCAAATGAAATGAAAAAGGCTTCTATGTCCCTCATCCAATGCTTGGAATATTTAAACAGATTACCAGTAGGCTTTTGGCTATGATGGATTTGCTCTTCACTTTCCCCATCACCACTACTATCTTCTGTCTTTGCCTCTGCCATTTTAAATTGACTTTCTTTTTCCATCACCGACTTCTGAAGTTTGAGACCTCTTTCTTTTTCCCTCTGTTCTGGTAGGGCCTTCCTTTCTTTTTTTTCCTCTCTGCTTTAAATCCTAATTCAAACTGTTTTATTTCCTTTTCAAATACATGCTGCTTCATTTGCGGTTGAATTTTGGCTTGCATTATATTTACAATTGCCAGGAGCTATGCTGCAATCATCTCCCCTTTCCTCCCAGAAACAGGAACCTCCAACTTCAATTTATTTGCCAATTTCAAAAGCTTTGCTTTGCTCATTTTGTGTAAAACATCTGAAGTGAATTCTTCCACCCCAGGAAACTCTTAGTGACTGAAAGAGACATTACTGTGTAAGGCACATCCTGTTCAAACCAACCAAATACAGCACCAGGAATAAAAACACCAACACTCACCACTTACAACAAGGTGCAGGGCTGGATGAACACAGCAGGCCAAGCAGCATCAGAGGAGCAGAGAGCCTCTCTGCTCCTATGATGCTGCTTGGCCTGCTGTGTTCATCTAGCCCTGCACCTTGTTGTCTCAGATTCTCCAGCATCTGCAGTTCCTACTATCCCTAACACTCACCACTTGCTGTCTTTGAGTCCAATAATCCTAAACCCAATCTGGAATTGAGGATTTTTAGTCTGATGAGCCCACGGTTTGTTATTTACCAGACCAGGACCCCTCAAATATATCCAGGAGATAGCCTAGACCCTAACTTTTATCTTATTTAAAGGTGCAGTGTTCCAGCTGTAATTCGACTGGTCACACTACATGGCTTTAAGTAAAGCACACTTTATTCTTACCTTGTAGTTAAAATACAAACAAAAGAAAGAAGAATTGATGTAACTAACACTATGCAACAACATAACAGAATAATAGATTATTTAACAACTCAACAATATAGCAACATCCCATAAATACGCCCCTTGGAAAAAGTAAATTCAGTAAATCAGATTGACTCTCATGCAATGTTTCTCCAGTCCAGGAGGAAAGAACTGAAAATTCTGGCAGAGCAACTGAACCCAAGCATTTTGCTATAGGAGGGACAGATGTATGGCAGCTTCTCAATCCCAACAACTAAAAGCTAAATTAAATCTCTGGCTCTGCAGGAGTGTGACTCCACCCATTTGTGCAGCTTCTATTTTGCTAACTTAAAACACAATGCTAAAGGCCTTACAAGCTCTTTACTTTATTGACTGGGGAGGCAATGGCCTAGTGGTATTATTGCTGGCCTGTTAATCCAGGGGACCAGGGTTTAAATCCTGCCATGGCAGATGGAGGAATTTGAATTCAAAAAATATCTGGAATTAAGAATCTAATAATGACCGTGAATCGATTGTTGGAAAAACCCATCTGGTTCACTAATGCCCTTCAGGGAAGGAAACTGCCATCCTCACCTGGTCTGGCCTACATGTAACTCCAGACCCACAGCAATGTGGTTGACTCTTAACTGCCCTCTGGGCAATTAGGGATGGGCAATAAATGCTGCCTGGCCAGCAATGCCTTCATCCTGTTAATGAACAAAGAAACAGACTGCACATCGCCCCCGTCTCCAGCTCTCCATTTAAAAAAAAGGAGAAAATACGCCTCGTAAAGCTACAGTATTGTCACAATCTGCTGCATCCTTATTCCTATACTCACTACTGTGTGGCACTCTTTGCAACATTTCTGCTTTTCATTTTCCTTCCTAACTCCTGAAAGTCTACTTGCAGCACCTAACTCTCTTCCTATGTCATTGGTCCCAACATGGATCAAGACCCATGCTGGTTCTGAATGCCCAGCAGCTGTTCCATGGTATCCTTGGTCTTGGCACCGAGGAGCAATGTTCTCTCTTAGCTGCTGTTCTGATGTGCCATACCCACCAATTGTAGCATTGACTTCCTGTTCCAGAAGTTGCTGCCTTAGAAGTGTATGCAGTGAAGAAAAAGGGGGAACGCTGCCATACTATCCTGATGGCTGCAAAAGCACTTGTCTGCTCCCCTCACTAATGAATTCCCTACCACTATTGCCCTTCCAAACGACTTCCTTCCCCTACCCCCAGCAGCTTGACCACTTTGGCTGGGTTCCACAAAGTGTAATGGTTCCTATCATTTTCCAAAGCTAAGAAATGGTTTTGAGAGTGAGGTAGGATTCTCTCACTGTCTGATCCTGTTCTTCTGTCTGGCAGTCAGCCTGCATTTCCTTCCTTGTTGGGTGACAAAGTCCTGAAATGTGCTGTGCAGAACTTCTCAACCTCGTGATTACACCTTAGTGTGCCCAGCTGTGCTCTAGGTTCAAAACTTGGAATTTCAGATGCTTCAGTCAGAAGCATTTTCCAACACACATGGCCATCCAGGCGGCCACAAGAGTTAAGGATTTACAACAGTGTGGGATTATGGGCCTGGCCTCCCAAGACATGGCTTAATTAAACAGCATATAGACCCTTGCTTTTAGTTTGCCTGTATTTCCACTTAAATGTAGATTAGAAAAATATTATTCTTGTTTGTCATACAACCAACTCCTCTTAACTAGCAAGTGAAGAAATATATTTTAAGTTCTAAAATATTACCTATATTAAGATTAAGCGTACTTAGTTTTCACTTGAATCAATCACCTGTCACGAGGCAAGAGAAATATTCTCCATTTACCTGCGTGCTCTCTGTGATTTTGTTGAAGCAGTTCTGTCGCCAGTTATCGTTTGTGGGGCCTCTCTGCGCACTCTGTTTCTGAGTGCCACCACTGCTCCTGGGTGTGTCACAGCTCTGCCGTTTCTCTGTTTCTGGAATCTCACCTCAACAGCTCTTATGATGGGCCTGGGATTTTCTATGGGATGAATGGGGAGCCTGCGGATCTTCATTGTATCCGGTTCCGAGATGGTCAGTTCCCCTACCCAGGAGCCCACTGAAAGTAAAAACAAACAGATTGCTGCAAAAGCTGAGCAGGAGAGAAATCCGAGTTGACAGTGTTCTGAGGAAGGGTCGCTCGACCCTATACGTTAACCCTGATTTCTCTCTGCTGCTGAGCTTTT
>NW_025976910.1:0-1564 GCF_021869965.1 Rhincodon typus | reverse complement strand
TGACAACATCCCCGCCCCACACGTTCTCCAGGACCCCCCAACCCTGACTGTTTCCCCACACACACACACACACACACCCACCCCTGGGACCCCCAGCACACTCCCGTCCGCCCCCACTCTTTTTCCCGGGAAGAGCACCCAGCCCCAAGCCATTGAGCGGAAAGCCGCCCGTTATTATCGGATTGATGCCTGAGCGGTTGAGCATTGCAGTGCGCCAGCAAACCAGAGGGAGTGAGGGCGAGGAGCAACAATATGAGGTAGGGGACGCTCTGACAGGGGTCAGCAGCTTCCGACAAAACGCAAACAAAAATCTCTGGAAAATCTGGCAGCGTCCTCTCAACTGTTTTGCTGTCTGTCCCTATGCTGCAGAGTTTTCTCCACTGTGTATTTTTGTTTGTGCCCCAGCAGCTGGTTAAACTGGGCGTCTGGTGCCTCCTACGTGTTACGCGGAGCGCGGTGGGGCCGCTCGGGAAATGCTGACTTTAGCTGGCGCCGGCGGCGTTCCTGGAGCCACTCCAGATACCCAGGGGCCGGGAGGGGGGGGGGGGGGGGGGCAAGGGAAACAAAAAAAATAAACTTTGTCCTAACTTTTCTCATTTCTCCAATGGAGGTGGCGTCGAACTGTGGCGGACTTGTGCACATCCCACCGTGTTTTCAGAGATGCGAGTGACTATTAAATTGCTTTTCGAGTCTAACAGTCGGTTGGATTGGTTATAGATGCACTGGTTGTTTAGTGAGCGAATCGGTGGGATGTATTTGTCCCGCATTTGGCGGTTCCTTGCTCAGCCTGTTCGTGGAAATGTTGACTGGTTCAGTAGGTTAGATGGTTTGGGGGGTGGGGGTTGGCTATGGGGCAATACTATGACTTTTGCCTCATCAGTTGTTCCAATATAACCCTTTTCTGGCGCAGTGAGTAGCCTACCTGACTCTGACCCAGTTGATCCAAGACTCAGCTCAGGTGGTTGTAAAGTGAATCTCAAGTAGGTCCTTCCAAGGCAGATGTTTCTGATCAACTTGTTCAGAGATGTGATGACATCCCTCTGGTACAATTGGACGGATGACAGTGGCCTTTGTTGCACATTACCTCTTGGATTCTTTCTGGTCGAATGCTAACGTCACGAAGAAATTTGTAAAAGCACTCAGTTCTTCGTCCAAGCAAAGTGAACGGTCTCCAAAGCAATCGGCCACAGGCAATCGATCAACCTGACCGATGGGATGAACACTTTCCACTTGAACCGGTATCAAAAGGCTGCAAAATTCCAGTTGGAAAGTTAAGATCAGTGACCCCGAAATGTGCTGTTCACCGGAGAACAGCCCCTGCTTTTTAGACGCTACCAAGTCCTTTCCCAATAAGTTTAGCAAGAGCTTAGCCCTGAGAAAAGGCGACGCCAAACGCCAGCAAATTAAGAACTAACACAGTGTGGAGCTGGAGGAACACAGCAGGCCAGGCAGCATAGGAGGAGCAGGAAAGCTGACATTTCGGGGCCCATTTCTGAGGAAGGATCCCGACCCAAAATGTCAACTTTCCTGCTCCTCTGATGCTGCTTGGCCTGCTGTGTTCATC
>NW_025976909.1:0-7200 GCF_021869965.1 Rhincodon typus | reverse complement strand
TTCTCCAGCATCTGCAGTTCCTACTATCTCTGATAGAAGTATAGTACTTTTTTTCATTGTAATATTTGAGGTGTGACCTTTATATAATCATGAGGGGCATGGAGAAGGTGAATAGCGAAGATCTTTTCCCCAAGGAAGGGGAGCCCAAAACTAAAGAGCATAGGTTTAAGGTAAAAAAAGGACCTGAGGAGCACCTTTCTTGTGCAGAGAGTGATGCATGTATGGAATAAGCTGCCAGAGGAAGTGGTGGAGGCTGGTACAATTACAGTATTTAAAAAGCATCTGGATGGGTACATGAATGGGAGGGGTTCAGAGGGATATGGGCAAATGCTGGTAAATGGGACCAAGATCAGTTTAGGATATCTGGTCAGCATTGCTGAGTTGGACCAAAGGGTCTGTTTCTGATCTGTATAACTCTATACTCTACAAGTGAATTTTTGAGTTTAATGTGCTGAAAATCCCTGAAGATATAAAATCGTTTTAATTAATATAATTTCTATGAAATATAGTTTAATGGAATTCCAGTAGGTTAATGTAATAGAAATCTATTAAGCTTTGTTGTATTACAATGTTCGTACTGCCTGTAAAGTGTTTATAAAGTGTTTCCAGATTTATAGAGCTATTATGACTTGATGGGTTTTTTTTGTGTATTTGGATTGAAAATGGGAGGTTTTCTAATTTGTAAAACATTGTTCATATTCTAGAAAAGATTGTTTTGCTTTTATTCAGAAATCACATTTCTAAAGTGGTCACTCTGTAGCTCAGGGTATTAATTATAAGTTTTTAATTTAATTACGTTGCATTCTAATTTACTGGACACTACTCTATTATTTTACATCCTCTTGTATGCAAAGTTTACTGCATACTGTGGTCATGCTCTATGTTCAGCTTTTCTGGATGGCAGTTAAGGATTCATAAACCAAAATTAATACTTCCACCAGAAATTTGTTCTGCAGCAGCAATATTTGATGGTCGTCATGGGTTTAAATTAAAACATTATCTGATCCCATAACATAATCGAAGTGTCGACATTTTGGTTATTTTGATGTCTTGCAATTTCCCTAAACTGCTTTTTTAAACACTAACAATAGGGAAAACATACTAATTCATTCTGACTGATTTGGACGCAAGTTTGTTGCATTTATATTAATAGCACCACTGGTAGCATCAGTTTTGATCTTGGTTGTAACACTAAGCTGAAAGAGGTTACGCAACTGGTTCCAGAGGAGTAGTGAAGTGGATAAATACAGCTACCTTTAGTTTTAAGCGCATAGAAACATAAATAATGGGTGCAGGAGTAAGTCACTGAGCCCTTTGAGCCTACTCCACCATTTGGTATGATCATTTAAAGTTTTGGCAAAGATCTGTAGCTGGGGTTGTGGATGAGGTTGTTGACTTGCTCGCCGAGCTGGCTTGTTTTCGTTCAGATGTTTCGTCACCATGCTAGGCGACAACATCAGTGGAGCCTCTGATGAAGCCAGCTCGGCAAGCAAGTCAACAACCTCAGTATGATCATGGTTGATCATTCATCTCAGTACCCTGCTCCTACTTTCTCCCATACCTTTTTATCCCTTTAGTTATAAGAATTATATTTAACTTTTTAAAAACATTTAAAACTTTAGCCTCAACTACTTTTGGCTGCAGAGAATTCCGCTAGCTCTCCACTTTCTGGGTGAAGAAATTTCTCCTCATCTCAGTCCTAAATGGCCTAACTGTATCCTTAGACTGTGATCCCTGTTTCTGGACTCTGTGGTCATTGGGAAAGCAGTGCAATAAACACCTTGCTATCTGGTTCCCGAGCTCAGCTCTCTTATTTTTGAGCATGTAGCATTGTATTTTTAGCTTGATAACTTTACACATAAACTTCAATACTCTCCTGGAAGCTGTGATTTTCGGCCATTTTTGCTGTCTGTGTAGCTGACGGTGGTGTAGAGTTTGCCCATACTGTGAACTGGGTGTTTTTCAGAGCACTGACAGTAACAGAATTCTTCCATATATAAGGATTCACTAATGTAAATTTGACGTGGATGGAAGTGTTGTAGTAGAAAGCAATATGACGAAGCTAATAAGTTAAAGTGGAAGGATGATTTTTACACGTGCATTTTAAATTTTTAAATTGGCCAGTTGCATGAGAAGTACTCTTCTAGAAACCCATAAAATCATGAGGGGCATGGATAGGGTGAAAAGCCAAGGCCTTTTTCCAAAGGTGGGGAAATCTAAAACTAGAGGGCATGGATTTAAGGTGAGATGGGAAAGATTTAAAATGGACCTGAGGGGCAACCTTTTCATGCAGAGAGTGATGCATGTATGAAACAAGCTTTCAGAGGAAGTGGTGGAGGCTGGTGCAATTGCAGCATTTAAAAGGCATCCGGATGGGTATATGAATAGTAAGAGGGATATGGGCCAAATGCTGGCAAGTGGGACTAGGTCAGATTGGGATACCTAGTTGGCATGGATGAGTTGAACCAAAGGGTCTGTTTCTGTGCTGTATAGCTCTTTACCTATGTGACTCTGCAGTCCACTCAACTAGCTGTTGTTGTAATGGCCCCTGCATGAGGGAGGACAATGGACAGTGCTGCTAGTGGCGACTGGGAGAACTACTGCATGTCAGGGGAACAAAAACACATTGGAACTTGGTGTGCCAAGTTCAAAGAGACATTTTGAGGAAACCTTAAATAAATAGAAGATTTTCTTTTAAAGTTTTGCTTGAGAATTTTGGATGTTTGGTCATTGCTAGAGTTTACTTTTCTCTCTTGTATACTAAATCTATTGGTAGAAATTGCTGTTATCTTCATGATAATTTCTTGGTGCAAGAATATCATTAGAAATTGGAAGACCAGTAATGTAAAATTTATGTATCTATCACAAATGCATTCAGTACAGTGATATGTATTTGAAATATAAAATTGAAAATCCTCATTCGAAAGGCTGCCATTCAAGTACATTGGTTGAGCTGTCATTACATAAGTAATTCCAATCTGTAAAACCCAACAAATCATCGAAATGTTCTTTGATTCTATTACTGTTGGTTAGGTATGTTATAAGATGGGTTGATTTGTAAGCTAATTGGCAAATTAATTACTTTAGATTTTGCATATTTTATGTAGTTTTATTTTTCTGATTCTTTGTATAAAAACTTTACTCCTAGGAAGAAGTATTGCATTTAGAGGTGAACGAGGCAATGACGAATCGCCAATAGAAATGATTAAAATATCCCATTTGAAGTAAGGATGGCTTTGTTCCAGGATGTTCTTTAATCCACTTAACTGAGCTTTTGTGCCTTCTGTTTTTAATTGTATTAAAAATTGTTCTTTTGCTCCACTGCTATTCTCTTCACAATGCAGTATCAGAGATATCGAGGTAGAGGTGTTTAACCTTGGAAATTTTGGCAAAACCTATTGATAGCTGAATCATTTAAAAGACACCATGCTATTTACTGTACTTAATGTTTGAGAATCTAGTGCATGTTTACTCCTGGGCATTAAGTCTTGCAATAAGGCCTAATGTTTGTACTTTCTGTAGCTCAATACTTCTGTCATTAATCTTGTGTTGATGGTACACTTAAAGGATGGAGCACCAGATTTAATAGCATGATTAGATAAATATTAAGAAAGCATGCTATCCTTCCATCAAATTACAAAATGATTAAATAGGTTTTGCAAAAAAAAGTACTGATTTTACTCATTCACTAATGATTGCAGTATGCATGATAAATATCTCAGAAAACAGACTTTGTCAATCCAACCTAAAGGATGATATGTTTGTTTTATTTAGGCAATTCTTGGCTGTCGTGTTCAAAGACAAACCTTTGGAACTGTGGGACATTAGAACCTGTACTCTTCTTCGTGAAATGACAAAAAATTTCCCTGCAGTAACAGCATTGGTATGGATCCCATTTACCAATGGCAATATAAAAGCTTTGTAGATTGTGTGGCTTGCATGATTGTGACTATAGTACTATAATTAGAATACATTTCAATAGATGTAAAATAGCTTACCAAAGATAACATTTCAGTAAGCTAATTATTGTCAAGGAGGTGATATGCGGTAACTCAGAGCACTTATTTAAGATTCTAACTTCACATTAATGCTGTCCCTGAAGATTAGCTACTAAGTTTTTACCTTTTCAGACTTCAGTATTTATGCTCGAATTGCTATGAAACAGTCAAGGGTGTCATTTAATCACACAGACCAGAAAGGTCCCTGGTTCACTTTGTTATCAGTGTTGAGTTAGCAGATCTCAGCAGAGATGACAGTAAAGTGTAGCAGTTACACTCCTGGGATAGGAAGGGGAACAATAGTATGTAGTTATGTTCCTGATTACTGTCGAACAACCTCTAGTGGCAATATTTATTTGTTAGATCAGATAGCAGCAGGCATACCAATGATGCCCTATCAAACTGATTGGGCTGCCTGTTGCTCTGCCAATATGATAATGCCATTTGGATAAGATACTGGACTGTAACTGACAGTATGCAGAATTTCACCCCAGGAAGGAATCCATAACTATAACACCATAACACCTATAAGAGTAGAATTAGGCCACTCAGCCCATCGAGTCTTCTCCGCCATTCAATCATGGCTGATATATTTCTCAATCCCATTCTTCTGCCTTCTTCCCGTAACCCTTGATCCCTTTACCAATCAAGAGCCTATCTACCTCTGTCTTAAATACACTCAGAGACTTGGCCTCCATAGCTTTATGTGGCAATGAGTTCCACAGAATCACCACCCTCTGGCTGAAGGAATTCCTCTTCCTCTCAGTTCTAAAGGCTGGTCCCTTCACTCTGAGGCTGTGCCCTCGGGCCTTAGTCTCTCCTACAAGTGGAAACATCTCCACTATCCAGGCCTCTCAGTATTCAGTAAACTTAAACAAGTCCTCCCATCCCCAACACACACATAAAATGGCCTTCTAAACTCCAAAAAGTACAGACCCAGAGTCCTCAGCTGCTCCTCATATGGCATGTCTTTCACCCTGGGATCATTCTTACAAATCTCTTCTGGACCTTTTCCATTGCCAGCACATTCTGCCTTAGTTGCGGGATCCAAAACTGCTCACAAATGCAGTCTGACCAGGCTCTTTTATAGTATTATCAACACATCTTTGCTTTTGTATTCTAGCCCTCTCGACATGAATGCTAACATTGGATTTGCCTTCCTAACTGCCAACCGAACTTGCATGTTAATCTTAAGAGAGTCCTGAACTAGGACTCCCAAGTCCCTTTGTGCTTCAGATTTCTGAAGCCTTGCCCCATTTAGAAAATAATCTATGCCTCAATTCTTCCTACCTGTCCAAGTCCTTCTGCAGCCTTCTTGCTCCCTCAACACTATGTGTCCCTCCTATATTAGTGTCATTTGCAAACATAGCAATAATGCCCTCAGTTCCTTCATCCAGATAATTAATGTATAATATGAATAGTTGTCCCAAAACTGACCTCTGCGGAACTCCACTAGTCACCGCCTGCCACCCTGAAGAAGATCCCTTTATCCCCACTCTCTGTATTCTTTCAGTCACCAATAATCTGTCTATGCCAGTACCTTGGCCCTAACACCATGGGCTGTTATTTAGCAGCCTCCTGTGTGGCACCTTGGCAAAGGCCTTCAGGAAATCCAAATAGATGATGTCCACTGACTCCCTTTTGTCTAACTTGCTCAGTACCACCTCAGTGAATTCCAACAGATTTATCAGGCATGACCAGCCCTTGGCAAAGCCATACTGACTTAGCTCTATTTTACCATGCACTTCCAAGTACTCCGCAATCTCATCCTTAATAATGGGATCTAAAATCTTACCAACGACTGAGGTTAAACTAACTAGATTCTAGTTTCCTGTCTTCTGCCTCCCTCCCTTCTTAGACAGAGGTGTTCTGTTAGCCATTTTCCAGTCCTCTGGCACCCTCGCTGACTGCAGTGATTCCTGAAAGATCAATGCTTCTATAATCTCCTCAGTTATCTCCTTCAGAACTCTGGAGTGTAGTCCATCCAGTCCAGTTGATTTATCCACCTTCAAACTTTTCAGCTTTCCCAGCATCTCCTCCTCAGTAATGGCCACTACACTCACCTCTGCCCCCTGACTCTCTTGAAGCTCTGGTGTGCTGCTGGTACCTTTCACTAACAAAACACCCCTGTCCCATCTGCTCACCTGCCTGTTCTTTTGATAGGATGTGTATGCTTGGATATTTAGTTCCCAGCCCTGATCCTCTTGCAACCACGTCTCTGTAATACCCACAAATCACACTTGCCATTTTCAAGCTGCACTACAAGCTCACTTCCCTTGTTTTGTATACTGCATGTATTTAATTACTACATCCTCAGTCCTGCGTTAACTGTCACTACATCTCATAGATGTTCACCTCATTTGCCACGCCTGAAATTTGATTCCTGACCTTTTCCGTATTCTCTGTCCTACTAGTTGTTCTAAACACCTTAATAATCTCAGAAGTAGTTTGACTTTCATCCTGGGTTTGCCCCCTCATAGCCTACTTTGTTGATAGGTTTGTGGCATAGAGGAAGGGAGTGTGTGTTCCTCCCTCCTTCCCACACTCTTTTCCCCCTCTGTCTCTCCCCGGTGTGCACTCTCTCTCTCCTTCTCCCAGTCCATCTCTCTGACTCCTCCCTGACACATGTTGGGCTGAATCCCATGGTTTTTTGGTGAAGTATCAGTTTCATTGAGTTTTTGGAGGGTTTCTTACCAGAAAGCCCACAGGATTTCTCGCTGTATCTTAGTGAGCTCACCTTGTCAACCAACCAACCCTTTTGTCTCCCCTCTTGACCAATTCTAGTTTCAACTTCGCGCACGCAGTCTCAGAAGAACTTGCCACTGCGGAGATATTAATGAATTGACCAGCTTATTAGGTGACGGCACCAACTTTAAAAGCCTGTTGTGCACTCAGATAAGCATGTTAGTCTAGAGCTGACCTGCACATTTGTCTCAGACATAGCAGACAAGGGAAAACTGGTGCCCTGCTATGCAGGCAGGGACCTGGAGGGTGTGGTACAGAGATGGTATTTTCTCTTCCCCCAGGACTGGTAATGAAGTCCATGATACCAGACCTGCCAGCCCAGTCCAAGGTTGCCACCCAGATCAGTTCAAGCTCAGAGATAGTAGGAACTGCAGATGCTGGAGAATCTGAGATAACAAGGTGTAGAGCTAGATGAACACAGCAGGCCAAGCAGCATCATAGGAGCAGGAAGGCTGAC
>NW_025976908.1:0-7200 GCF_021869965.1 Rhincodon typus | reverse complement strand
CCTCTCCTCTATCCCTCTTCTATCCGCCTCCCACTCTCTCCCTATTTATTTCAAAACCCCCTTCCCCTCCCCCTTTTCTGATGAAGAGTCTAGGCCCGAAACGTCAGCCTCTCTGCTCCTATGATGCTGCTTGGCCTGCTGTGTTCATCCAGCCCTGCACCTTGTTGTCTCGTGTTTTCAATTACTTGTGATTTCATTTGCAACCATCATGGTGGAGGATACAAGTACTGATGAAACAAATACACTACCACATCTGGAATTAAACTAAAGCACATTGATGGCATTAAATGGCTTAACCAGGCAGTGTAAAGATCCATCCCTCTACCCTAGGATGTGCGTCAGGGAGCAGATCCAACTTCATCAATATGAATTTTAAAATTTCACACGCCAGCCATTCTTATAAGGTGTATAATCATAGAGACAAATGCTGTCAGATTGCTGGTTTATACCAAACTGAATCTAGCTTTGGTCTACCCAAACTCATTTGCTATAACAGTCTATAGAGGAAAGAAACTTTCACTTCATCAATTAGAAGTGGATTGCAATCTAGAATATGAATAGAGTGTGTTAAATCACCAACTTCCCAAGTTAATTTATTTCTAGGAGCAGAAAAGCTGATGTTTCGGGTCGAAGAAAGGTCCTGACCCAAAACGTCTGCTTTCCTGCTCCTCTGATGCTGCCTGGCCTGCTGTGTTCCTCCAGCTGTACACTGTGTCATCTCAGACTCCAGCATCAGTAGTTCTTACTATCTCTTAATTTATTTCTATCTCTGAATCTATGGTGGTTTGGCAAAGCAAGTGCAATGTCATTCTCAGCTGGCACCATCACTGTGTCACCAACCCAGCACTTTTCTGCACAGCATCTCTGTGACGTACCTTTCAGTTAAAAACTTTCCTTACTGTTGAGCGGTCTTTCCAAGTTTCTATCTCCATAGCCAACACTCACACTCATGATCATGTACTTACATCACACATCTATCCCCCGCAGTGATCCACCTCAAATGATCTAATTTCATCCTCCACACGCATTCTATTTCTTGTAATCACAATTCATGACTTTCTTTCATTGCAGAAGAATGTGGAGAACTCCAGAGAGAGGCAGAAAACTGGAGGTGGGACCAGAGCCATAATTATCCTGACTGCATCAGACAACTACATTCCTGGAAATTGATACGTATAGCAAATGTAGGCAATGAAGGGATGGAAGTAACCCAGTGAACCTGTGATAGAACCAGATAATCACTACTATTTGGCACCTAATGTTCACTCATGTTGATTTTATGTCATCACTTTGGTTTGTATCCTTTTTCCAATATGAGTAATAATTTATGTGAGTTATTCCCCACAGGTCCTTCATGGATGATGATGGAGATGGTGAAGGACTGGACTAGGAGTTCTCAGAGATGACACTCTCACATGACTTAGGTGTATCCTCCACTGACACAGATACACAGGCACATGCCCACACAGACAAATGTACACGTTCAGGCACACATGCACATGCACACGTACACCAGCCACCACTGGAGACGACATTTGTGCTGATGTCAACTCCCACAGGATGCATGACCACCCACACGGAGCATCAGAAGGAATAGCCAATGGAGTCCCTACTGTTATTTTATACATGATGGAACAACACCTCACGAGGGTGGCTCAGTGTCTCACTGACATACAGCCAAGTGCTCTCCAGCTCTCAGCTAGGAGGCCAATGCACCTGGGCTATGAGTGGGTAGAGAGAGAAAGGTACAAAAAAATGGGAATTTTCTTGAGGTGCTTCCCAACACATATCCTGTGCCCCCAGCCTGCACCATCCTCCACCTGAGACAGAGGCCCAGCTGCTGACTCCAGTTCTGATAATCAAATCTATTCTGTCAAATAAGGTAATGGTTCTGAAAACATTCATGTTCAGTCTACATTAAGTTCCATTCATTTGAATGGCACCATATGAAATAGGTAGGCAAAAGGCAGAGCATCTTAGGATCTTGTAGAGTGAAGACCAATATCATAAGTTTCCACACAGTCCTTGGAACAATGCCTGACTTACCAATGTAACCTGTACCTGGTTATGATCAAATTACACCTTGTTTAAGATGGGAGCCTCTTCCTATTAACACTCACTTGATGGCAGTAAATGAAACCAACCAGAAGCTGGTAGTTGTTGGCATTGCAGCACATATAACATGCTCCTGTACAAACACTGGTGGGGCTGATTCTTGATGGGGCCCTCACAGACTCCAAAATACAAAGGATGTCTGCCATTGGGATCACAACAAATGGGTCAAGGAAGCAAACAACCTGTGAGTGGATATGCTGAAGCAATAGGAGTTAGACTAGGTAGGAGTAGAACTTCAGATTGGCTTCAGTGTTGATTGTAATAGTTGGCAGTCATAAAAACCAGCCAAAATGATGAGGTATTTCATCATCTTCCCACAGCCCCAGTGCCACAACCATTGGCTCCCGTCTGCAGGCCTCTGAAATGCTCTCCGTGTTCTCTCTGTATGCTTAGAGTGCTATAGCGGTTATAAATTGTCATTTTTTTTGGAATAAAATGTCTTTCAATCACTCTGTGCATTAGGCCCGAGAATGCAACAAATTCACATCATGATGATTACTGACATTGAACTTAAATTTACTACTTTCTTGGTTTCATCATGTCACTGAGTAACATCCAATGAAGCAACTTCCAAACCATGACATTTTTACTGGGCAAAGATGATGGAATGTCCTTCCAGTTTAGTTTGTTAAAACCAGACCATGAAGTCTCACTGCTTGACCTTGCTATTGAGATTGATTGGGTTGATTTTAAATATTTAAATTTAACTGAAGTGTATAACATTATGTATATCAAATGAGGATATTTCGCGCAAGTGAGTCACAATATAAAGGATGACAATTAACCAATTAGAACATGTAAATTGTATCAAATGTGCTTAAACTACTTTCAATAGGTAGCTGAACCATACCCACATTTCTACGAATGGACTTGAAACAAATTGTTAAAGATAAGTTAAATTGTTAATATCTCTAATTATGGAGAATGGGAAATTTACTTGGTTCATTTACTGGAATCCCATTTGGCAAAGTCTCCTTGATCTTTTATGCTCACCTTGTACATTCTGATCAGTGATAGTCTGTTTGGTTCTTGACTGGGTACAGTCTTATAAAATAGAATTATGCCGCTTACCTTAAATATGTCATCGCTGATCAATTGTAAATGCATAATTGTGAGTTGACTGGAGTCGTTCACTTTCACAGACCTCCGAAAGTAATGTAAATGTGTTCTGATGTTTTAAGCATCTGAATTGATTAGCAGACCACAAGAATTTGTTTTGCCTTAAAAGAAACAGATTATGAACTGCCTGAGGTGATATCTTTGGCAACTATATTTTCCAGATGGTGGATATTACAATATGGCATTCTTTCATACCATCTCCTTATAGAATATAGTTCTGCATTAATAACTTTTCCACACTCTGAATTTTCTGTGTCGACACTGCTTAATTATCCACCACTGTTCATGACTGGATGTGGCAGGACTGCAGAACCTAGATGATTGTGGGATCACTTAGCTCGGTCTATCACTGCTACTTATGCTGTTTGGCATGCAAGTGGTCCTGTTTGGTAGCTTCACTAGATTGACACCTCATTTTTAGGTATGCATGGGGCTGCTCTTGCCAAGCCCTCAGCTCTCTTAATTGAGACAGGTTTGTCCCCTGACTTGAAAGGAATGGTAGAGTTGGGGAATATGCTGGGCCATGAGGGTGCAGAGTATAATTCTGTTGTTGCTAATGCCCATACACCTTATCAATATCCAGTTTTGAGTTGCTAACTCTGTTTAATTTCTATCCCATTTAACACAGAGGTAGTGCCACACAACACAATGGAGAGTATTCTCAATGTGAAAACAGGACGTCATCTCTACAAGAATTGTGCAGTGGTCACTCTTACAGGTACTGTCATGGACAGATGCATTTCTGCCAGGCAGATTGGTGAGGATGAGGTCAAGTATATTATTCCCTCTTGTTTCCCCCACCACCCCAGTTGCAGACACAGTCCAGCAGCAATGCCTCTGGATTCAACCAGTTCAGTCAGTAATGGTGCTGTCTAGCCAGTCTTGGTGATGGACATTGATGTCACCCACTTACAGTATATTCTGTGTCCTTTCCATCCTCAGCGAAACCTCCAAGCGGTGTTCAACATTGAGGAGTACTGACTCATCAGCTGAGAGTGGTGTTTGTGTGTGTTAGTAATAGATTTCCATGTCCATGTTTGACTTGATGCCATGAGACTTCAAAGGGTCCAAAGTCAATGTTGAGGACTTCCAGAGCAACTCCCTCCTGACTGTATATCACTGTGCTTCCACCTCTACTGGGTCTGTCCTGCCAATGTGACAGGAAATATCCAGGAATAGTAATGGTGTTGCCAGGGACATTATCTGTAAGGAGTATCCCTGAGTATGTATACGATAGATTGTTTAGCCTGTGAGACAGCTCTCGCAATGTTGGCAGTGTTGTTGGGGTGGGAATCTGCCGTTGTAATTTCTGGTGCCTAAGTCAGTGCTAGATGGTCCATCTGGTTTCATTCCTTTGAAGCTTTTTAACAGTTGACCAGGAAAGGACAGCAGATTGTTTTCAATAAAGGGAATTAGTACACCAGATGGTAGTTTAGAACAACTTGCAAGGGTCGTCATTAGACATTTAATTCTGGAACTTTTGAATTCAAATCCCACCATCCGCTGTAATGAGATTTGAACTGAAGTACTTGGAGCATTGATTGGTTTGTTGGATTACAAGTCCAGCTACTAAACTCCAAAGTTTTAGAAATGCTCTTTTATAGCAGTGAAGACCATCTTTAAGCAGTAATGCACACTCTTAGAATACATCTTTTAACAGTCTTTCACATAGACAAGGAAACATTTGTAAACTATCAATGCTTAAAGAATGCTTTGCCTGTCCCTCAAATAATCCAGTCAAATTGCATTGTTCCTTTGTGTTGATTTCACTGGCAAATTCCACAAAGACCAAAAACCCATGCACAGACTAGGCAGTGTCTTACCAGGCCTTGAATGCCCACGTTGAAGAAGTTATCCTTCTCCCTCAGGAATGCCCACCTTGAATGACAAGGGCTATGGTAAGAAACACAGGAGAAGTTGAGTGAGGCCTATCTGGAGATTGGGAGCAACTGGCTGCATTTTTCCAGAGTTTCTCACCACATAGCAAATGAGATACCCATTGACAGGGATTATCTTGTTAGTACTTGTTAGCACCCTCATTAATTGCAAATCTCACCTTATTAATATTCAGATTGTACCGCACGCTATGAGAAAACTAGATGTAAAAAATTCGCAACATGGAAGTCAGAACGGTTGCCTGCTGACTCCAGCTCACCACTTGCACTTGAAGACTACCATCTTGGACACCAGTTCCAATATCTCGCGGCACCTTCATGGGCCGTGGCCACACACACCCACGTTGACTGATGCAAGCATCCAACATATGTGAGCCTCTCTGCATTATCAATGCATATCTCCAATCCACTTATAGTACACTTCTGCATTGTAATGTCATACCTTTGGGGTAACCATCATTGCAATGCTGCTGCAAAGACATGTTGCACCCTGGATCAAGTGCCCAGCTCACCGTTTGAACCAGGCCACATCACGGTGCTCCTCACTTGCTCTCTTAGCTTTCACTCATTTTGTGCTCACCTGATGCTCACAGCATTCCTGCCTTGCATTGTCCTTTTGCACTTTGTCCCCTCAGCCAGAGCTCTAATATTCCTGGTACAGCTGTATTGCTTTGCTGTTTGGTGCTGACGCATAGCCAGGCTGCTTGTCATGGTCATTAGCTGTCAGCAGTCAAGTGAGGGGTTATGTTGATTTATGGCATATTGCTATGTCAGTCTTACACCTGCACCATGTGCTAGCAGCTTACGAAGCAAGCACACTGCATGTATTCAAGGGCTGAATCTTATGTTAAGTGTTAGGTTTTTGGAAGGGTTTCTCACAGCAAGGCCTAACAAGATCTCTCACTGTATCTTACTAAAGTTAACTCATCAAGTACCTATCCCACCCCCGTGGCACCCCCACATCCAATTGTAGCCCCATTTTACAGTGTTCTGTTCCCTGAGGAACCCGCCTCTGCTCAGATATCTGAGAATTGACCAATATCCATGGAGCTGGCAGCATCTTTAAAAGGCTGTTGTGCACCCAGACAAGCACTGTCAATCTGGTGCTGCCCTGTACAGTTCATGACATTTGCCGCAGACATGGCAGGGAAAGGACATTTGGTGCCTGTTTTGTTGGCAGGGACCTGGAGGTCCTGCTGGATTGGGTGGTGCACACACAGAACTGACCATGGAGACCTCTACACCTGACCATACCAACTGGTTAGAGATTTCCACTCAGCTGTCTGGAGGAATATCCAGTACTGTAGGAAGGAGGTCAAGACTTTCTCTCCTCTGCCAGTGTAAGTGCCATCATCCTTCCTCTCTGATACTTCACACTCATTCTGCCCACTTTCCCAATTGTAACACCCCACCTTCAAGGCTCAGGCTCTATTAGTCTCACTATTCCCTGCAGCATCTTTCCCTTGTTTGCTATAACCCACCCCAACCCCGGACAGGACTAACCCTGCATGCCCTGAACCTCTCAGATCAGTGTGCAAGAATCTGAGAGAGCAGAAAGTTGAAGGCAGCCAGACTATATTGCTTATTACGCAGAGGGTGGTGAGAGGTCATATTTGAATTAAAGAGATGACATTTATGAGGATTTAAATGATATTGGCAGATTGACCCAAATTTGCCTAGAGGAAGAGGAATTTAATGGGTAACGTTCAGCATATCCAACAACAGACCCTGTTGATCATTTGCAGTGGGCAGTGTATTGATCATTTTCAACCAGCCCAAGCTTGCAAACCTCCGAACACAGTGAGAGATTAGCAAGTGTCATCCAATAGTGCAAATAATCTGGATTGAGTTGAGAATTTCACTAGGACCCAATTTAACATGATCAGTTGGGCTCACAGTGTGATGTATTAGTGCATGCTAGAAGTTACATATATTAGCAAATATGACCCCGTGTATGCAGACAAGACAATTTGTATATTCATTGAGATAACAAGGTGTAGAGCTGGATGAACACAGCAGGCCAAGCAGCATCAGAGGAGCAGGAAAGCTGACGTTTTGGGCCTAGACCCTT
>NW_025976907.1:0-7200 GCF_021869965.1 Rhincodon typus | reverse complement strand
AAGTTGTGTGTAATGGTAATAAATAAGTTTGTATTTCAGAGCAGTCCCTTGTGGTACATATAAAATTTTGTTTAACTATTACTATTTTGGATTAAAACAGCAATGGTGACCGCAGCACATTCACAATGGGTCAAAAATTAGGCTTTCAAAATGCATTTAAATATAAACCTTAAAGGCAAAGGAAATGATTAACTACAAACTAAGAGACTGGTCACAGACATTGGGCAGCACAGGAAAGATGCACCTCAGAAGTCCATGATATCACTAAATAAAAACCGAAAAAACTGCGGATGCTGTCAATCAAGAACAAAAACGGAAGTTGCTGGAAGTGCGCAGCAGGTCTGGCAGCATCTGTGAAGAAAAATTCAGCGTTAACATTTCAGGTCCGGTGATCCTTCCTCAGATCACCAGACCCGAAATGTTAACTCTGACTTTTCATTCACAGATGCTGTCAGACCTGCTGAGCATTTCCAGCAACTCCTGTTTTTGTCCATGAAGTCACTGTGGACTCACTCAGCAATGCTGCCCCTGTTCGCAAGTGACACTCACTACATTTCGCTTTGAGCCAAATGACTACCCAAGCTTCTTGTTGTCATCAACCTTCATCAGGTGGATCCCACGCTCAGCACAGAGTGCTTCTACCAACATAACATACTGTATTGCATCACAGTTGGCTGCCAGGTGATCCTGTCATTTGTCCAATACTTTGACAGCTTTCCAGAGATCATAGCAGAAGCCATTGTGGATATATGCAGTTTTCAATTCTTTCTGAAACGCTGTATTCACACCCATGACACAGTTAGGCATTCCTTAGCTAATACATTGCTGGACTGTGCTGGAAGGCAGTGGTTTTGTACTCGAGACAAGATCATGGTTCTCTCCCACTCTCTGCTGTTTGAACTGCTGATTATTTCCAACATGTTTTCTTTTGATTTGAGCTATTTCTTTATTTGGTAAAAGAAGGCTAACAGTTGCTTCTTTACAGACCGGGGAAACAATGCCAAATGCTAGGGGAATACTTATCAATTTTCCCTTCACTAATTTCTGAGGTCAATTGTACCACTGCTGTTAGCTCTTTAATGGATGACAGTATGCATCTGATTTGACGCATATTTTCATGCTAAAATTTTTGGACAGTCATGAGGATAAATTGGAGAAGTTATGGTTGTTCTCCTTAGAGAGGAGAACGTTGAAAGGAGAAATTTATTAGAGGTTTTCAAAATCAAGAGCGGCCTGGACAGAGATAGGAAGAAGATGTTCCCACTTGTAAAAAGAAGGAGAGGGTGTACAGTCATAGAATCATGGAGTTGTACAACATGCAAACAGACCTTCTGTCCAACACATCTATGCTAGATTTCCTAAACTAATCTAGTCCCATTTGCCAGCATTTGGCCCATATCTCTCTCAAACCCTTCCTATTCATATACTCATCCAGATGCCTTTTAAATATTGTAATTGTACCCATCTCCACCACTACATCTGGCAGCTCATTCCATACACGCACCACCCTCTGTTGAAATAGTTGTCCCTTAGGTCCCTTTTATATCTTTCCCCTGTCACCTTAAACCGATGCCCTCTAGTTTTGGACTCCCCTACCCTGGGAAAATGACCTTGACTATTCATCCTACCCATGGTCACAGATAACGGGCCATCGTTTACAGCAGGGAATTTGAGTATTTCCTAAAGTTGAACAGTATTTGTCATATAAGGACAGCTGCATGCCATCCATCATCCAATGGTCTGGCAGAAAGAGCAGTCCAAACTTTGAAGGCAGGCTTAAAGAAACAGTCTAGAGCTTCACTAAGTACCAAAATGTCCTGGTTCCTATTCAATTGTAGGACAACCGCTCACCCAAACAGGGACAGTTCCAGCAGAGTTGCTAATGGGGAGAAGACTCCACACCAGATTAAATCTGATCGTCCTGGACCTTGGGAGGCTGGGTGCACAGGGGTTTGAAATGACATCAAGAACCCCAATGCCGGACACAAGACTCCGTTGAGCGAGAGAGGCAGTTTACCTCAGGGGATGAAGTTTGCTGTAGGAACCACGGGAATGGCCCTGCATGGGTAAGAGGTGTGGTCAACGGGAGGTCTGGTCCAGTGGCGTGTAAACTTTGGTTAGGTGCGACAGTCCTGAATGAGCATGTGAACCATATAATAGCTGCAAACTCGCAAACAGGGGCGGCAGTAAAACAGGCCTGGTACTTCGACATGCTTTCCGACTGTTCCAGAACCTATCAGTTCTCCCTCTCCGTCAATGTTGAAGAGACCTTGGAATCTGAGATAGACACAGCAGATGTCGCCTTTGCCTCCTGCAGAAGAGAATGAATTTGTCCCGAGACACTCTGGGTGCTAGAGGTGAGCTACATGACATGCCATTCATATCAGAGGCAGAGTCGGAGGAACCGAACCCAGCACTAAAACACCCCAGGAGGAGCTACGTAATAAAGAACTGGCCTATGTCCTCGGACTCAGAGTGGGAGGGATGTAGTGATCGTAACGAGGTCAGCCAGGTGGACCTCATAAAATATGAGTTTCCTGATCCCCTGTTAACCTGGTCCAATCAAGAAGCCCTGGCTGACAGATAAGAACAGAAATGTGGGGGGTTCTGCTCATTCTGAGAGCGCTGGATCAGTGTCCATGTGTAAATAAAGGGTGACTTGGTGACAGGACACCAGCTTCTGTGGAGTTATTTCAAGTTTCTCCAGCATTTTCTGTTTTTGACCCCGATAATCATAGAATCCCTACAGTGTGGAAGCAGGCTATTCAGCCCATCAAGTCCACATCAACCTTCTGAAGAGCATCCCACCCAGACTCACCCCCTACCCTATCTCTGCATTTCCCATCCTAGGCACTATGGGCAATATAGCATGGCTAATTCACCTAATCTGCGCATCTTTAGACTGTGGGAGGAAACCCACGCAGACATGGGGAGAACGTGTAAACTCCACACAGACAGACAGTCGCCTGAGGGTGGAATCAAACCCGGGTCCCTGGCGCTGTGAGGCAGCCGTGCTAACCACTGAGCCACCGTGTCATTTACACCTATTGTTCAACATATAGGGACTTACTTTTAAAAAAAACAGCCTTGTACATGAGTATCTACTCCTAAAAGCTTGGCATCTTGTGTTAACTACAAATGCAGCATGTTTTCCTTCAGAAGGATCAGGATTAAAGACTGTGTTTACGTCTGACCCTTGACCTACTGTACTTCCCTGTACAGATTTAGTAAAGGTGCCAGGAAATATGAGGTGACTGGTGTTTAAAGTGGAAAGTACCATTAGATAAGAGTTGTGATATGACCCAGTAGGAAAGGGGGCTTGTTTCTGTACTAGATTTTCTCATAATGATGTGACAGTGTGCAAGAATGAGTGGGCTGTGAGTTGCAAATAGTGATTCAGCAGCCTAGAGTCTAGTTCTTCCAGAGCAGCCCACTCCTCTGTGGGGGCAAGACTTCTTTTTTTATCACAGCTTCTGTAATCTGATTGATGTTGGAGTGTGGAGGTTGGCGTGAAAACATTTGTGTTCCCTTTCCCGCTCTGGGTGCTTCTACAGCAGCATTGCTGCTCCTCTCTGCCTCTTCCTTCAAAGCCTTTAGCTTTTGTCTTGCTGTACTTTTGCAAATGGGTGGGTTTTTGTATCTGAGGGTTCCATTCTCCATTGGACAAGAGCATTTTCTGCCAAACTGTACTCGGAAGAGTGCACCAAAAGTAGTAGATATGGAGGAGGGGCCTGACTGATATTTATCTCTGGGTTTAGACATTCTGTGTAGTAACGAAAATACATATCTTTCTCGATTTTGCATTCTGCTGGGGATGTACTTTAGCTGGGTAAAGTTGTCATGTTTTGCACACAGTTTTTCCTTTTAGAGAAAAAGAAACAGTTCTCTAACAAATTGGATACTTTGACAGATCCCAATCCACTGCTTGTACTGATGAATGGTTTGAACTTGAAAGACTATGTATTTTGGGCTGAGTTTTACTGAGTAATTGTATGATCCCAATCTGTCCTAGGAGCACATTGACCAGTCCAATTCAATTACAATCCTGATCAGTGGAAATCATTTCCATTCAATGGTGAAGTCAGATCAAAGGCATAAATGTGAGGGAATTCATACAAAGGGAATGATTTGATTTGATTTGTTGTAGTCACATGTACCCAAGTACAGTGAAAAACTTTGTTTTGCAAACAGTACAGGCAGATCACAGCAAACAAGGACATACAGATCACAGGGTGCTCAGACAGAGCAAGGCGTACAAGGTTACAGCTGCACAGGAGGTGTGCAAATCAAGATCAGCATTATTTCAAATTAGAGAAGTCCTTCCATCAGTCTAATGACAGTGGGGAAGAAGCTGTGCTTGAACCTGTTGATGTGTGTGTTCAAGCTTCTGTATCTTCTGCCTGATGGAAGAACAAAGAACAATAGCACAGGAATAGGCCCTTCTGCCCTCCACGCCTGCACTGACACATTTTGCCATTCTTCCAAACTAAAACTGTCTTCACTTACAGGATCCATATCCCTCTATTCCCTTCCTATTCATGTATTCGTCCAGGTGCTTTTTGAAAGCTGCTATTGTGTCTGCTTCCACCACCTCCTCTGCCAGTGCGTTCCAGGCACTCAGCATCCTTTGTGTGAAAAGCCTGCCTCACACACCTCTTTTAAATCCACCACCCCACCATCTGCAGCTTGAACCTGTGTCCTCTAGTAATTGACCCCTCCACCTTGGGAAAAGGCCTTATACCTTCCACTCTATCCATGCAATTCACAATCTTATAGACTTCTATCAGTTTGCCCCTCAACCTCCTGTGTTCCAATGAAAACAAACCCAGTCTATCCAAGCTTTCTTCATAGCTAAAGTCCCCCATACCAGGTGATATCCTGGTAAACCTTTTCTGTACCCTCTCCAAAGCATCCACATCCTTCTGGTAGTGTGGTGACCAGAATTATATGCAATATTCCAAATGTGGCCTAAGTAAAGTTCTATAAAGTTACAGCATAACTTGTCTATCTCAATGCTGCTTCCAATGAAGGCAAGCATGCCATAAGCCTTTTTTACAAACAGGTTGGAAGAGAGCATTATCGGGGTAGGAGAGGTCTTTGATGATGTTGGCAGCCTTTCTGCAGCAACAAGAAGTTGGAGAAACTCAGCAGTTCAGGCACCATCTGTGGAGGGAGAAACAGAGTTAACATTTCGAGTCCAATATGACTCTTCTTTAGAACTTTGAACGAGTTCAGAACTCTTTGCTCTCCTTATGAGCTAGAAGAGCACACAATAATAGCTGGTCATTGATCATTAATACCATTGATATCTGATCACAATACGCATCAGGACAGCACAGTACACATGTAGTGTAGCATAGCAGTATATGTAAAGTTTCCTGTTTCTATGGCTATGCAGATCAAATTTTATCCTAGCAGCTGAACAATGCACCACACAATGGATAGGGATGGCATTGCTTGTGTGAACACTAGTAACCTTTTAAAAAGATTCGTTCTAACTATTTGGCAGACAAGATGCAAAAAAACATTCCGACTGCCACCCCCGCATCAGAACACAACGTTCCCACATTTACCCAGTGAAAGGAGAACACTGTTTTCTCCCTGGGATGTAGGTGTTGCTGACTAGGCAAGCATTTGCTGCCCCTCCCTAGATGCCCTTGAATGAGGTATCTTGCTAGGACCATTTCAGATGACAGCTAGGAGTCAATCTGATTTCTGTGGCTCTTAGTAGATAAGCCACACAAAAAGCTGGTAAAGTTGGCAAATTTCCTTCCCTCAAAGGGCATTAAGCGCATATTGAAGATGACAGCCTAGTGCTATTATCGATGGATTGTTAATCTAGAGACCCAGGCAATGTTCTGGGGACCCAGGATTGAATCCTGCCACACCAATTGGTCCCGACCCAAAATGTCAGCTTTCCTGCTCCTCTGATGCTGCCTGGACTGCTGTGTTCCTCCAGCTCCACACTGTGTTATATATGTTACAACAATTGGTGGAATTTGAATTCAATAAAAACCTCAGGAATTAAGAGTCTAATGATGATGATTATGAGGGGAATATCCCTCTGGTTCCTTGATGCCCTTTAGGGAAGGAAAATGCCATCCTTACTGGGTCTGGCCTACATGTGACTCCAGACCCACAGCAATGTGGTTGACTGTTAACTGCCCTCTGGGCAATTAGGGATGGGAAAAAATTGTTTGCCCAGCCAGTGATATGCACATCCCATGAATGAATTTTAAATTAAAATGAACTAAATGCAGATGGATTTTTAAAACCACAATTAATGATAGCTGCTATTACTGAGACTGGGCATATTTTCCCAATGAAATTAATATAACTGAAATTCCACCATCTGCCATGGTAGGATTTGAACCTATGTCTCCAGGGCATGAGCCTTGGACCCTCTTCGATTGTTAGTCTGGTGACAGTACCTCTATAGTACCATCTCCCCATCAGAGTACCAGGGTGTCCACTTCTGAAGGTGTTGACTTCATTACTGGGGTTCTGTTTTACTTTTGACAACCCACTGTTTGGTATTCAAGGTGGCATTCATCTGCAGATGATATCTTTGATGGTAAGTGTTGGCAGGTGTGAAACAAGGAGTTGTCGAAAAGCAAAGAGATTGAGATGTCTGCATGCACAAGTCATGAAAACCTGGTGTACTGGTACAAAATATAACCAAAAAAAAGTGATTAGGATGTTGGTCATTGCCTCAACAGGATTGGATAACAATAGAGAGGAAATTTCATTTTGACAGTGCCTGATTCGAATCAGTTCTCACCTGGAGTATTGTTTTGCTTTGAGCACTTAATGTCAAGAAAGTGCTTTGGCCTTGGAAGGGTTACAGTAGAGATTGCAACCACAGCTTAAAGGGTTACATTTGTAAGGATGCGATACATAAATTTGACTTGTATCTCCAGGAATTTTGATGTCTGAGGTAAGATCCAGACTGCATTTTGCATGGGTAATGCACCTAACCTACACATCCCTGAACACTATGGGTAATTTAGCATGGCCAATCCACCTGACTTGCACATTTTTGGAATTAGGTAAATTTAGATAAATATGAGGTGCTGCATTTTGGAAAGACAAATCAGGGCAGGACTTATACACTTAATGATAAGGTCCTGGGGAGCGTTGCTAAACAAAGACTCCTTGGAGTGCAGGTTCATGGTTCCTTGAAAGTGGAGTCACAGGTAG
>NW_025976906.1:0-7200 GCF_021869965.1 Rhincodon typus | reverse complement strand
TGTCTGACCCACTGTGATCTCCAGCATTTGTTGTGTTCAGTACAAGGTCCACATAGTCCGTTTGATGGCTCTGGGCTCAAGGAACTGACTGTCACTATTGGAATCCTGGGCCAGACCCATCATGATGCCAAAGAAAAAGCTGAGTAGAGTCACCAACTGACTGAAGGCACCACAAAGAGACACAGACCAACACCAACGAAAACAGCCAGTGAAACAGCTGAAAGGAGTCGCAGGCTAGAGGAGCCAAAAGGTAAATCATTGTGAGGAGTGGCTGAGGACTCTGGGTCTGTGTTTGATGGAGTTTAGAAGGATGAGGAAGGGCCTGATTGAAACTTACACACCCGGATAGAGTGGGGATGTGGAGAAGATGTTTCCACAAGTAGGAGAGACCAGGACCTGAGGGCACAGCCTCAAGGTGAAGGTATTTCTTCAGCCAGAAGGTGGTGAACACGTTGCCATAGAGGGCTGTAGAGGCCAAATCTTTGAGTGTATTTAAGACAGAGACGGATAGGCTCTTGATGGGTAAGGGGATCAAGGTTATGGGGAGAAGGCAGGAGGATGGCGTTGAGAAACATATCAGCTATAATTGAATGGCAGAGTAGACTCGTTGGGCCAAATAGCCTATTTCTACTTCTATATTTTATGGTGCTATGATTTAAAAGCCATCTTCAAGCTTCTGCTCCTTAATTTGTTGCCCAACTGTTCCCACTGCCTATACTGTTGTCCTCCCACTGCTAGTTCCTCTCCAGCCCAGAGCAGATGTCCTGTTCATGGATAGCACATTTCACATCAAGGACATCCTACAACTGAAGAAAGCGGAAGGTAGAAAGGGAATGGATGATCACCAGACAGAAGGGGTCCAGGTAGCTAGTAAGGGAATCCAAGCGCATCTTCCTTGCCTACTGTTTCTTTCAGCCTTGGAAAACTGTTAGTTCACCTGGAAGAAATGGAGGGCCTGCATGCAGACTTTGGGGAGTTAGCCAAGAGCATGACTTCAAAAAGTTAGTAATCTGTGGATAACTCCCAATGCCATGCAGCAGCAAGTACAGGAACAGAAGGATAGATCGGACGAATGCATGGCTGGTGGAGATGATGCAGCAGGAAGAGCGTTAGAATTCTGAGGCATTTGGACGGTTTCTGGGGGAGGTGGGTCCTGTACAAGTTAACACAGTGTGGAGCTGGAGGAACACAGTCCTGGCCAGTCCTGATGAAGGGTCCCAACCGGAAACGTCAGCTTTCCTGCTCCTCTGAGTTCCTCCAGTTCCACATTGTGTTATCCCTGGCTCCAGCATTGGCAGTTCTTGCCAACTCTGTGGGTCCTGTCCATGTTTGATGGGGTACATCTGAAAAAGAGCAGAACCAACAACCCCATGGGGAGGTTTGCCAATGCTGTTGGGTTGGATTTAAAACAGAGGCAAACACGTTGCTGGGTATGGACTGTAGGCACCCCAAGCAGAAACAGAGAGATAAAGATTCAAATGTTTGATCAGAGAAGTATGGTTTAAGAATAACAAGGCAGCAATTGTAAGGGATTTTAACTAACCTAATACTAACCACAGTGGCTCAGTGGTTAGCACTGCTGCCTCACAGCGCCAGGGACCTGGGTTTAATTTCACCCTCAGGCGACTGTGTGGAGTTTGCACATTCTCCCCGTGTCTATGTGCGTTTCCTCCGGGTGCCCCGGTTTCCTCCCACAGTCCAAAGATGTGCAGGCTAGGTGGATTGGCCATGCTAAATTGCCTGTAGTATTCAGGGATGTGTAGATTAGGTGGGTTATATGGGGATGGGTCTGGGCGTGATGCTTCAACTGTCGGTGTGGACTCGTTAGGCCGAAGGGCCTACTTCCACGTTTTAAGGATTCTATGATTTAACCAGGATAGTTTTTATTTAAAGGTAGGGAAGGAGCAAAATTCTTGAACTGATCTGGGAGTCCTTTTACAGCCAGTACATAGAAACCCCAACAAGAGAGGGTGCAGTCCTAACAGGTGGAAGGCATATCCATGAGGGAACATTTTGGAGATAGTGACCGTAACTCAGTAAGGCATCACTGGCAAGGCCAGCATTTGTTGCCCATCCCTCACTGCCTTTGAATTGAATGACTCGGTCTCATTTCTGAGGGCAATGGTGAGTTGACCACATTCCTGTGGATCTGGAGTCACATGTAGGCCACAGCAGGTTGGGGATTTCCCTCCCTAATGGACATTTGTGAACCAGGTGGGTCCTTACAACAAGAATGAATGATAACTTCAGGGTTCTCCTCCTGAGACTAGCTTTCAATCCCGGATTCTGTTAATTGTTTTTTAGTGAATTGAATCTAAATTCCACCAGCTGCAGTGGTGGTTCTCGAACCTGTGACAACAGGACACTAGGCTGCACACTTCTCTGGATTATGAATCCGGTGACATTGCCAATAGGCCAGCATTCCTCAAAATGTCTACTACCAGCCTTGCAGGTTCTCTAAATCAGTTAAACATTTCAAGGAGATGACCATCAAACCTTCCAAGCTCAAGGGATCAAAAGCCATGAAAGCTGATTTTATAATTTAACCTCAAAAGTCCCCGCAACATTCCGCTTTGCTCATTTTAAATACATGTCCATGGCATGTTGCAGATTACCTATCTTTTGTTTTTAAACACTTTTTCATAGAATGTGGGTGTGGCTGGTCGGGACAGCATTCATTGCCCATCCCTAATTTGCCCAGAGGGCAGTTAAGAGTCAACTTGCATCGCTGTGGGTCTGGAGTCACATGTAGGCCAGACCGGGTAAGGGTGGCTGATTTCCTTCCCTGAAGGATGTTAGTGAACCGGGTGGGCATTTAAAACAATTAACAGCAGGTCTGAGACCGCTAATAATTCAAGTTTTACCACCAGTCATGGTGGGATTCGAACCTACGTCACCAGAGCTCATTATCCAGTGACACAAGTACTGGGCCATCTCATTGCAACCTGATTGACTCTCAGCCTCCCCAGTCTCTTCTCATGATGGAAATATCTCATTCCTGGCCCCCCCATTCCGTTACACCTTACCTCAGGCCTCTCCAAGGTCTTGACATCTTTTCTAAGGTGCCGTGCCCAGTTCTGAGTAGAATTCTTCAGTTGACTTCTCACCAGTGATTAACAATATAATGCCTCCAGCTCCTTCGTACTCTCATCAAAGCTTTCTCAGCAGCAGCGGGCAATTCATTTAACCCACCACCTTCTTTTAACGCACTCTATCTAAACGTTTATTTGCTTTACATTTCTGATCTTTCATGCAGCTGCAGCAGAAATAACATGTTAAACTTCAGGAGTGCTCAAGTGCTCATGTTTCACTTGGTTCACATTCCCCGAAATCTATCAGTCAGAGGCTTGAATAGATCGCGCTGCCATTCTCTGAACACTTTCCTGAATTTCTATACTTGGCAGTTGTTACCAGAGTTTTGTGGTGAGTGAAGATCCCAGCTGTAAAGACTGTATTTTTATATGTTTTTATTATGAACTGAAATGGGAAGAGGACTGGTCTAAGAACTAAAGTTTCATAGAGTCATTGAGTCAATGAGTCATACGGCATTGAAACAGGCCCTTCGACCCATCATGTCTATTCTGCCAACCAAACACCCTCTAGACTAAGATAATACAGTGTGGAGCTGGAGGAACACAGCAGGCCAGGAAGCATCAGAGGAGCAGGATAGTTTAATCCCATTTACCATCACTTTGTCCATAGCCTACTATGCCCTGGCATTTTAAATTCTCATCCAGATGTTTCTGAAATGTTGTGAGAGTACCTGCCTCCACCACTCTCTCAGGCAGCACCTTCCATATTTCCACCACTCTCTGGGTGAGATTTTGTTTTCCTCAGATCTCCTCAAAACCATTTACTCCTCACCTTAAACTTACATCCTCTGGTCTTTGACCATGGGGAAGAGATTCTCACAATTTATGCTATGGATCTCACTCATAATTTTGTATACCTCCATCAGAACCCCCTCAGCCTCCTCTGCTCCAAGGAAAACAAACCCAGCCTGTCCAGTCTCTCCTCATAATTTAGACTTTTTTATCCCAGGCAATCTCCTCTCCAGTTCAGTCACATCCTTCCAATAGTGTGGTGACCAGAACCGCACACAGAATTTCATCTGTGGCCTGACCAATGTTTATGAAGTTACAATGAGACTTATGAGCTCCTATATTCTTTGCTTCAACTAATGAAGGCAAGCATCTCTTCTTCACCACCCTGTCTACCTGTGCTGATACCTTCGGGGATTGATGGATTTGAGTCCCCAGGTCCCTTCGTTCCTCAGAACTCCCTAGGGACCTACCATTCACTGTCCTTTCCCTATTAGACCTCCCAAAACCTCACAATTACCAGGATTACATTTCGTCTGCCATTGCTCTGCCCAATTCGCCAGCTGATCAATATCAGACTGTAGTCTGAGACCATCCTCCTCACTATCAGCGATACACCCATTTTTCACATCATCTGAAAATGTACTAATTATCTAGCAGGGGGAGAGACCGTGATTATGAAGGTGGTGGTCCCAGGACGAGTCTATCTCATTACACTTTGGGTGTGCTAGACACCTACGATATCCCCAAATGCGGGATACTCCACTGCACAATTGGCAGTGGAAGACTATGTTCGCGTTCTGCCCTGATAAAGGGGCCCCCTTGTGGTGCAATGGTAGTGTCCCCACCCCTGGACTGGGAGGCCCAGGCTCAAGCCGCACCCGTGCCAGCAGTATGTAACAACATCTCTGAACGGGTTGTTCAGAAAAATAGGTTGTACCTTTTACGTTCACATCCAAGTTGTGATTGTTGAAGGGTTCCTGCTCTTTTTAAAAGCAAGTAAACTGATACTCATTATAAGTGCTAGTTACACAGCTGCTTGTTTGAGTAGCAAGTGGAGATTTGGCCAGCATCAAGTTGCTGGTAGGTCCTTGGACTAGTGACCAGTTATCAATGGCAAACGTGATTGGTTCAAACGTAGCTGAATGTTTGGGACAGAAGCCAACGGAAAGAAAGGACCTGTGTTGTTGCTATGCAGAAAAAAAAGACATCTCAATCCGGAAGATAATCAATTGTTGTTTCTTCCCTCTCATCAGTTGCTGTAAGCTGTGAATTTTATTTAGTAAGTCAGAAAACTTTTATAACTATGAGCCAGTCACCCTGTGACTCCTACAAACACATGTGGATCAGCTAAAGGATCATCTCAACAAACCCTGTGCACATGGATCACTGATCAGCGTTCTAGTCTTTCCCTCTGCCCATTAAACCCTGGCATTGTTTGTATGTTTGTTAATAACAGGGTTGGAGTTGAGTAGGGTTATATATGTTGACGGTTCACATTCTTATTAGGTATTTTCTGTGTAGCCTAGGTCCAAAAGACAGATAGATTGGGGAACTCTGCATACTTTTTCAAATGTTTAGCTTTCTGGCATAATGAGATTTCCAGTGGGATACAGGTAAGAGCTGGCAGTTCCAAATGGACATGTTTGTCTGGGTTCCAACACAAGCAATAACCCTAATGCCTATCCATCCACAAATTCATTCCAACCTCTTCAATCACACCACCAAAAACAAAAGACCGAAGATGAGGAAGGAAAACATAGATCATTTTTACCTTTCGTTACCACTGTGGTGACAGTTCTTGCAGACAGTGCGGACATGATATCCCAACCAAAGGACTAATCCATGATTTAGTTTGACTTTACTTTGCCTAATCTTCATTCTTTCAGGTTAATCCCAATGGATTGGAAAAGTTTAACAAAGGGAATCACCATAGGAATGAAGAAACAAACAGGAGTAGAGTATTCAACCCTTCAATTAGATCAAGGCTGACCTGTATCCTCAAAATCACAAACACAGTCTGTCTGCTGATGATCACTTTTGTGTTTGTGGGATCCTGCTGTGCACAGTTGCTTGTTGTGCCTCTGACAGTGCAAGAATGTCATAGACACATGGAGGTTTACAGCGTGGAAACAGGCCCTTCGGCCCAACTTGTCCAAGGGGCACAGTTTTCACAATTAGACTGGTCCCATTTCATTGTGTTTGGTTCATATCCCTCCAAACTCACCCCATCTCAAATATTTCTTAAATGACCAAAATTGTACTCACTTCTACCATTACCTCTGGCAGCCTGTTCCAGATATCCACCACCCTCTGTGTGAAAAAATTGCCCCCCTGGACCCTTTTGTGTCTCTCTCCTCTCACCTTAAACCTATGCCCTCTAGTTTTAGACTCCCCACCCTTTTGGCTGTCTACCTTATCTATGGCTCTCGTGATTTTATAGACCTCTACAAGGTCCTCCACAGTCTCCTACACTCCAGGGGAAAAATGTCCCAGAATACACAGGAACAAAAACAGAAGGTGCTAGAAAAGCTCAGCAGGTCTGGCAGCATCTGTGAAGAAAAAACTCAGAGTTAACGTCTTGGATCTGGTGTCCCTTCCTCCCTTCCAGCATATACAGCCTCTCTTTATAATTCAAACCTGCTAGTTCGGGTAGCCACCTAGTGAAACGTTACCATCCTGGTAAAATGCAGACACTGCAAAAATATAATGTGGTTCGGAACGTCATGAGGCTATCGAAGGCGCGAGGCCTCATTCTGCACTGTAGGGATTCTATGTGTAAGTGATGTATTCTCTGGGTATATTTATAAATGAGGGAGATAGAGATATATAGATGGAGAGAGACACACAGAATGTTTATGGGAATGTGTCAGTAAAAGCTGGCAGCGAATGGGTTAACAGGCTGCTCCAGTCCACTTTCTGGCAGACACACCAGCCCTGTGAAGATAGTCTGCTGCTGAGCCCATCCCCCAGCCTGCCGTGCTGTGCTTTGAGCACAGACTTACATCATGCGTGAGGAATCTCTGAACCTGCTCACATTAAGCCAGCACTGCCCAATGGCTTGTTGTAAAACTGGAAGCAACGAAATGGCACGGAATGCTCCACTGAAGCCCATCCCTCTTCATATCCCCCACCTCACTGGTCCCCTCCCCAGTCTCTACTCACCCACTACTCTTAGATTGCTTCCAAGAAGAATCTATTGTTAATACATTGCATAGAGCGCGGATGTACAAAGGTGACCCGTGCACAAGGAGAGAACTGTTTACCCAGTGAATTGGCTTCTTTCAGACTCGCCTGCAGACTTCTCTGTTCACACACACACACACACACTCACAGACAGACACACAGACACACAGACACACACACACACACACACACA
>NW_025976905.1:0-7200 GCF_021869965.1 Rhincodon typus | reverse complement strand
CTCCTCCTAACCCAGCCAGTTTTAGAGTGAGCGTGTTATAGAGACAGAATTTTTACAGCATGGTAAAAGGCCCTTCGGCCCATCATAGCCATTCCAGTCATCAAGTTCCTACCCATTCTAATCCAATTTTCCAGTACTTGGTCCATAGCTTTGTATTCAACGGCATTTCACGTGCTCATCAAAATTGTTCTCAAAAATTGTTTAGCGATATTATCGTTAACATTCTTGAATTCCAGATTTTCTATTAGTTGTTTGTGAACTCTCCCAGCTGGTGTATAGGATTTATACATGTACCCCCAGAACATTCAGTTTGGATGACGAGCTTGACGACATTACCATACAACGCCACCTCTTTCAATCACATCTTGAAGTGGAGCCCCAGTGAGAGAAAGTTGTGGAAAACCAGTACTACAGATATCTTCCTGTCAAAAGTAGATGATCAGTTGTAATTTTGGTAAAATGCATAGAAATGCTGGCTAAGAGCCATACACGGCTATATTAACTCAGAACATTCAAATATTTCGAAACTGCTCATACTATTGTGAAACTCCTTTACAGGTTTGTTGGAAACCTAACCTGGTATGGCTACCCTAGAAAAGATTACTAGATCAGACAGGAATGGTTAGGGTTGGTCTGATCACAGGAAGGGCTTTCGATGAGCTGTTCTTCCCTGAGGAACTCTGATCTTAAAGAACTTTGGTGAAAGTAAAGAGTGTCCTGAACAATGAGTGTCATTTCTTGTCTCAGTATTACTGTGGGATCCATCGAAGGAAAAGCAACAATCCCTCGGGCGCAGGAGACAGCAGTTCCTGACTTTTTTTGGTGCCCCTCTCTGAGGATGTCTACGAGGAGCTGCTTTGTAGATAATGATCAGGACTCAGGGTGGACTCATCGCTGTGGCAGGCTGCCACTAAAGCAGTAGATATCAACTGGCAGAATCTTGTGGGCATGGTCCCACAGTTTGATGCCAAGAGTGTGGTAGCTCCTATAATGAGGGACGTTGTCTTTGTAAAAGAGCTCACAGATCCACACGAGAGTGGCCGAGCAGACCCTGTGGCATGGAAAATGGTGCCCAGCAAATCCACATGCTCACTCTGGTAATGAAGTGCCCTCACTTTCAGTACTGAGCCTCTGCCAGTTCCCTGTAATGGCTGGCAGCTCAGTGGTTAACACTGCTACCTCACAGCGCCAGGCACCCAGGTTCGATTCCACCCTCGGGTGACTATCTATGTGGAGTTTGCACATTCTCCCTGTGTCTGCGTGGGTTTCCTCCGGGTGCTCCGGTTTCCTCCCACACTCCAATGATGTGCTGGCTAGGTGGTTTGGTCATGCTAAATTGTCAGAGTTCAGGGCTGTGCAGATTAGGTGGGTTATAGGGGGATGGGTCTGGGTGGGATACTCCGAGGGTCAGTGTGGACTTGTTGGGCCGAAGGGCCTGTTTCCACACTGTAGGGATTCTATGAAAACTGTGACATTGCTGACTTCTCCCGCTCCCACTGGGTTAAGATCTATGTTAATGACTTGGACGAATCACAGAATTGTTACAGCATCGAAGGAGGCCATTCAGCCCGTTGTGCCTGCACCTGTTCAATCCCTGAGTACCAGTCTTCCACCTTATCCCTGCATGCCATTTTGCATTGAAACAAAGAAACACAGAAGATAGGAGCAGGAGGAGGCCACTTGGCCCTTCAAACCTGCTCTGCCATTCTTCACAAGCATGTCTGATCATCCAACTCAATAGCCTAATCCTGCTTTCTCCCCATAACCTTTGATCCCATTTGCTCCAAGTGCTATATCTAGTCGCCTTTTGAATACATTCAACATTTTGGCATCAACTACTTCCTGTGGTAATGAATCCCACAGGCTCACCACTCTTTGGGTGAAGAAATGTCTCCTCATCTCCGTCCTAAATGGTCTACCCCGAATCCTCAGACTGTGACCCCTGGTTCTGGACACACCCACCATCGGGAACATCCTCCCTGCGTCTTCCCTGTCCAGTCCTGTTAGAATTTTGTAAGTGTCTATGAGATCCCCCCCTCATTTGTCTGAACTCCAGCGAAAACAATCCCAATCTTGTCCCAATCCTCCCAGGATCATAGATATCTCCATGATGTTCAACGTTCCACAGACAGCTGCTCTCGCCGCATCTTGAAATCTACACTCAATGCCATGTGGCGCCACATGCACACTCTCGACCTCCCTCTCCAAAGTCACTAACTATGTGTCCTGAGGAAGGGTCACCGGACCTGAACCGTTAACTCTGCTTTCTCCTTCACAGATGCTGCCAGACCTACTGAGCTTTTCCAGCAACTTTGTTTTTGTTAAATATTTTAGTGTTATTTGTTCAGGTAAATAAGCTCTGGGCAACACACTGGTGGAATTCTGTTTCTAGATATGGCTGGCTTGGGAGCAGTTACAGCTCCCTGATTATCCAGTCAGTGACCTGAGGCAATGGGCACTGATTGGTTATGATGCTACCAGAAATGAAACACTCAGAGCAGCTGATTGGGCTGTGGTGATGTAGTATTTTCCCAGATGGCCACTCCCAGTTGCTTGTGCTCGGACAGTATGTGGCATTGGATAAGGAGATGTTTGAGGTAGTTCACTTCCACACCAACCCTCCTTTGTCTTGGGCTTCCTTAGAGGATAGTTGTCAAGGTTATGCTGCTGGAGCATATCTTTTCTTCATTCATTCACGGGAGGTCAGCATTTCTAGCCTATCCCTAATTGCCTAGAGGGCAGCTAAGTATTAGTGACATTGCTGTGGGTCTGGAGCCACATAGAATATAGAACAGTACAGCACAGTACAGGCCCTTTGGCCCATGATGTTGTGCCAACCTATTATCTTACCAAGATCGAACTGCCCTGCATGCCCTACATTTTACTATCCTCGATGTGCCTATCCAAGTGTCGCTTAAAGATCCCTACAGTATCTGACATGTAGGTCAGACCATGTAAAGGATGGCAGTTTCCTTCCCTAAAGAATATTAGTGAACCAGATAGGTTTTCATAACAATTGATGATCATTTTTGTGACTACTTATGAGACGATTCAAGATTTTTATTTATTGGATTTTATTTTTTGAATCACATTATGGGATTTTAACCTATGTTCCCAGTCCGTTACCTTGTGTATCTGGCCAGTGACATTAACACATCATTATCACCTCCCTTGTTAATTGCATATTTGCAATAAGTACAACTACATTTGGTCAGGAATAATGAGTAGGAGGTGAGGGAGCTGGTACAGATCTAGCTGCTCCCTCTGAAAGCTGGAATAGAGTCCCTGTGTCTACTCACATCAGTAGAATGGGTGGAGTCAATGTAACCTGACCACCAAACCCTTCAGAACTATTACCTTATACACTACATGATGGTCTGACTTACAATCTCGGAATCATACGGTACCGAAGGGCTTTTCGGCCCTTCTCGTCTGTACTGACAA
This sequence comes from Rhincodon typus, assembly GCF_021869965.1. Lineage (NCBI taxonomy): Eukaryota > Metazoa > Chordata > Chondrichthyes > Orectolobiformes > Rhincodontidae > Rhincodon > Rhincodon typus. Next base: position 3,756 of record NW_025976905.1, on the reverse strand, counting down.
AAATATACTACAACCTACACTCGTCCCACTTTCCTACACTAGGCCATGAACATTATAATATTTCAAGTGCCCATTCAAGTATTTTGTAAAGGCTGTGAGGTTTCCTGCTACAACTACCCTCTCAGGGAGAGCTTTTCATATCCTCGCCTTCCCACCCTCTGGGGGAAGAGGTTTTTCCTCAATCTCCTCTAAACCTTAAGGAGGCAGGGAGACAGAAGGCAGGAAACTATAGGCTGGTTAGCCTGACCTCAGCCATTGGTAAGATTTATAAAAGATGAGATTGCTTGGAAGGGCATGGTAAAATAGGGCAGAGTCAGCATGGCTTCATCAAGGTGGGGGGTCATGCCCGACAAATCTGTTAGAATTCTTTGAGGAAGTAATGAGCAAGTTAGTCAAAGGAGAGCCTGTGGGTGTAATCTATTTGGATTTCCAAAAGGCCTTTGACAAGGGGCTGCTCAGGACAGTGCTAAATACGATAAGAGCCCGTGGTGTTAGGGGCAAGATACTTGTATGGATAGAGGATTGGCCGACCAGCAGGGGCAGAGAGTGGGGTTTAAGGGGTGTTTTTCAGAATGGAAGCCAATGACTTGTGGAGTTCCACAGGGGCCCATGATGGATGGCACCTATTCACGTTAAACATTATAGACCTATAGCTATAATAAGAGAAAAAGGGTGGCTAGGGAGAGAATAGGTCCCGTTGAAGATCAGCATGGCCATCTATGTGTGGAGCCACAGGAGATGGGGGAGATTTTTAATGAATATTTCTCCTCAGTGTTTACTGAGGAGAGAATCATGGATGCTAAGGAAATAAGGGAAACAAGTGGGGATGTTTTGGACCACATACATATTACTGGAGAGGTGTTTGCAGCCTTAAAGCGTGGAGGGCCTGATCAAGTCCATCCTCAGACATTGTGCGAGGCTAGGGAAGAACTTGCAGAGGCCCTTGCAGAGACTTTTGCTTCAACTTTAGCCACTGGTGAAGTTCTGAAAGACTGGAAGGTGGCTAATGTTGTTTCATTGTTTAAGAAAGGTAGCAAAGACAAGCCAGGGAACTCCAGGCCAGTGAGCCTGACATCAGTGGTAGGCAATTTATTGGAGAGGATACTAAGGGGCAGGATCAACCAACATTTGGATAGTCAAGGTCTGATCAGGGATAGTCAGCATGGATTTGTGCGCGGGAAGTCGTGTCTAACAAATCTGATAGGTTTTTTTGAAGAAGTAACCAAGAGGATGGATGAGGCTAGGACAGTGGATGTTGTCTATATGGACTTTAGTAAGGCCTTTGACAAGTCCTGCACGGCAGGCTAGTCATGAAGGTTAGATCGCATGGGATCCAGGGAGAGCTAGCTAATTGGATTCAAAGTTGGCTGGATGGTAGGAAGCAGAAGGTGATGGTTGAAGGTTGTTTCTCAGACTGGAGGCCTGTGACTAGTGGTGTGCCACAGGGGTTGGTGCTGGGATTTTTGTTATTTGTTGTTTACATAAATAATCTGGATGTGAATGTAAAAGGCATGATTAGTAAGTTTGTGGATGATACAAAATTAGGAGGAATTGTTGGTTGTGAAGAGGGTTATCAGAAATTACCGCGGGATCTTGATCAGATGGTAAAGTGGGCTGAGGATCGGCAAATGCAATTCAATATAGATAAGTGTGAGATGCTGCACTTTGGAAAGTCAATCCAAGGCAGGACTTATACAGTAAATGGTAAGGTCCTGAGGAGTGTTGTGGAACAGAGGGACCTAGGAGTACCAGTACATAGTTCGTTGAAAGCGGTGTCACAGATGGACAGGGTGGTGAAGAAGGCATATAGCATGCTGGCCTTCATCGGTCGAGGCATTGAGTAGAGGAGCTGGGACGTTATGTTACAGTTGTATAAGTCGTTGGTGAGGCCACAGGAGTATTGTGCACAGTTTCGGTCACCCTGTTATAGGAAAGACATAGTTAAACTGGAAAGTATGCAAAGATGATTTACAAGGATGTTGCCAGGATGAGTAGGCCTGAGTTACTGGGGGGAGGTTGACCAGGATAGGACTTTATTCTGTGAAACATCAGAGAATGAGGGGTGACCTTATTGAGGTGTATAAAATCATAAGGGGCATAGATAAGATGAATGCATATAGTCTTTTTCCCAGGGATGGGGAATTGAAAACTAGAGAGCAATGGTTTAAAGTGAGAGGGGAAATATTAAGAAGGACCTGAGGGGCAACTTCTTCAGGCAGAGAGTGGTGCGTGTATGGAATGGGCTGCCAGAGAAAGTATTTGAGGCGAGTACAATAGCAACATTTAAAAAACATTTGGATAGGTACATGGATGGGAAGGGTTTAGAGGGATAGTGACCAAATGCAGGCAATTGGAACTAGCTGAGTGGGCACCATGGTCAGCATGGAGCAGTTTGGGCCGAAAGGCCTGTTCCATGCTGTATTACTCTATGACTCTATAACTGCCAGCATTGTTGCTAAGTTTGCAGATGACACAAAGATAGGTGGAGGGACAGGTAGTGTAGAGGAAGAGGGGAGGCAGCAGAAGGACTTTGACAGGCTAGGAAAGTGGGCAAAGAAGTGGCAGATGGAATATAATGTGGGAAAGTGTGAGGTCATGCACTTTGGTAGGTAGCACAGAGATGTAGACTAATTTCTAAACAGGGAAAGGCTTTGGAAATCTGAAGCACAAAGGGACTTGGGAGTCCTAGGATTCTGTTAAGTTTAGCATGCAGGTTCTGTTGGCAGTTAGGAAGGCAATTGCAATGTTGGCATTCATTTCGAGAGGGCTAGAATTCCAGAGCAGGAATGTACTGCTGAGGGTGTAAAAGGCTCTGGTCAGATAGGATATGGAATATTGTGAACTCTTATGGGGCCTGTATCTAAAGAAGGATGCACTGACAGTGGAGGGTGTTCAGAGGAGGTGTGGAAGAATAATCCTGAGGATGAAGGGCATGTCAGGAGTGATTGAGGTGTCTGGGTCTGAACATGATGTAGTTTAGACGATGAGGGGTATCTGATTGACTTGATGGACTGAATGGCCTAATTCAGTCTTTTGCTCTTATATCTTATGGTCTGATGGTCTTGTTTTCACTTTAAAATGATGCCCCCTTTTTACTGATCCTTTGACTAAGGGGAAAAGCTGATTTCTATTCACCCTGTCCATGCCCCTCAATCTTATAGATGTCTACCAGGTCACCCCTCAACCTTCGTTATCAACACCTTTGTCTATCCAACTGCTTTTCTGTCTCTTCAGGCTCTATCCTGTCGTTTACTCCTTACCCCATCCCCTCCCTAATTTCTGCATATAAGCTGACATTTTCCCAGCTCAGTTGTCCTCGTTTTTCAAGGACCGTAACTTCCCCCCCTCGGTGGTCGAGAATGCCCTCAACCGTGTCTCCCACATCTCCCGCAACTCATCCCTCACACCCTGTCCACGCAATAAGAACCAAAAAAGAATCCCCCTCATCCTCACGTACCACCCCACCAACCTCCGGATCCAACGCATCATCCTCCGACACTTCCGCCATCTGCAATCCGACCCCACCACCAAAGACATCTTTCCCTCCCCACCCTTATCTGCATTCTGGAGGGACCACTCTCTCCGTGACTCCCTTGTCCGCTCCACACTGCCCTCCAGCTCCACCACACCCGGCACTTTTCCCTGCAACCGCAGGAAATGCTACACCTGCCCCCATACCTCCTCCCTCACTCCCATCCCAGGCCCCAAGAAGACTTTCCACATCAAGCAGATGTTCACCTGCACATCTGCCAATGT
>NW_025976904.1:0-7201 GCF_021869965.1 Rhincodon typus | reverse complement strand
GGACCCGAAACATTAACTCTGTTTTTTCCTTCACAGATGCTGCCAGACCTGCTGAGCTTTTCCAGCAACTTTGTTTTTGTTCCTGATTTACAGCATCTGCAGTTCTTTCAGTTTTTATTTTCTATTTGAGAAATTTGATCAAAGATTTTGAGGAGTTAACCAGGAATGCCAAGGAGAGAAATGCATTTGATATGGTATTTTTACTGTGTGTTTTGAAGTAATTCAAATTGTTCGTTTCCTCGCCAACTGCCGCAGGCCCTGTCCGTCATCGGTGTCCGGCAAGATTCAGCCACTTTGGTCAGTCAAGATACAACCAAGATGAACACTGAAAGCTCCCAACCAAGTGTACATTCTGTGCCCTTGTCACCCTCAAAGCTTTTTCTAATTGGTGTTCAGCATAGAGGAATATTAATTTAGATTCATCAAGAGTTGGGGGGGGGGGGGGATATGGCCAGTGATGGTAATGGTGGTGCCTGATACATAGTCTTATTCACAGAATCAGGACAGACTGTCAGGCTGTCGCTCGAGTAGATTGTGCGACAGCTCGCCAAATGTTGGCACAACCCCTCACATGTTAGTAAGTTAGACTTATTCCTAAACTGTACAATGGAAGTTTAATGAAGGAAAATTTTATTTCAATATGATTTTACACTGTACCATGAAATACGCTCTTTACCTTAGGATCTAACAAATCCAAAGCAGGCTTATTTCGTTGAGGAAGAGGTGGAGGAGTAGGTGAGTCTTCACTTGAAGTATGATAACTTGAACTTGAGTGAGGTTCTGGAAACAGAGAACGAAAGGAGAGATTAAACTCCAGTCATTTATATCACGCTTATATCTCAGTGGCCCAAAAGCTCCAGCAATAACTTGCATCTATATAGCCCTTTGTAACTTAGAAAATTACCTGAAAGAAAATAATTTCACAAAAATCTGTGCCAAAAAAATCATACTGACCTAAAAGAGAAATACTAGACAGAGCAAAGGAGTTGAATTTTAATGAGACTATCCAAGAAGAGGAACAGAAGCAACAAGAAAGTGTTCAGGCAGGAATTCCAAAATATGGGGTTTCAGTGGCTGAAATCACCACCTTCAAATAGTGAGGCAAAGGAATGCAAGGACGGTACACAAAAGGCCAGTGTCAGAGAAATGGTGAGAATGTTCCTTGGATTATAGGAGGTTACGGAGATAGAGGTAAACAGAGTTTTATTAAGGAATAATAGCAAGGAATTTTAAATTTGCAACATTGCGGGACCTTACATCAATGTTAGTCATCAATGGTTGAAATATTAGGTAAGAGGACTGAGGTGCAGAATAGGAGTTTTGAATGAGTTGTATTGCACAGCGGGAAACTGAACAGCAATGAAATAGCTTGGAAAGACAAAGACACCAAGGTGACACAGGAATGAGTGAAGTTTTCAGTGGAAGATGTTTAAGGGCACATATGAAAGGGAGTGATATTACAGTTTTGGTGTTGGGGAGCACATGGAGTAAAAAAAACATTAAACTTGAACTCAAAAATGATGCAAACAGTCTGGTGCATCTTGAGCAAAGAACCAGGAAAGACAGATGGAATCATGAGTGTACAGAGCCCAGGAGCTTATTGAAGTTAATAGTTTTGAACTTTACAATGTTTCACTGGAGAAAATTCTGGCCCAGTCATAACCAGATACTAACAGCATGTTTTGAAGACGTAAGGAGAGACAGTGGAGAGTAGATATTGTTAGCATACATGCACAAATTGATAGCCATGTTTCCCGATCATGTTGACAAATGAAGATTGACAGGAAGATGTCAAGCCCAAAGGCAGATCTATTGTGATTCAGAAGTTAAAGTCAGCAGAAAGAGAGACCATTGCTAGAAATGCACTGATTATAATTTGATATACAAGTGTAGAACCAAATGCGGGCAATCACACTGATCTGACATTGGAATAAATTGAGTCAGTGTCAAAACCTGCAGAGACATTAATGCATGTAGCCACTCAATGACAATGTCATTTATGACTTTATTTAGATTATTTTGATGGTGTGGCGGGGATAGAATCTAAATGAAGAGATTCAAACAATGAGTTATGGGTGGGAAAAAAAAGGTACGATTTTGGAAGGAAATAAAACAATTAAAGACATGAAGAAAGGTAATTTGGAAAGAGGCATGGTAGCTTGCAATAACAAAAAGACCAAAGATGAAAGCAAAATAAAAGCAAAATATTGCGGATGCTGGTAATCTACAACAACCACAGAGAATGCTAGAGAAACTCAGCAGGTCTGACAGCATCTGAGGAGAGACAAACAGAATTAATGTTTCAAGTATGGGATGACTCTTTTTTCAGAACCAAGGATGAGGTTTTTGAAGAGGTAGCTGCTGATGGTAGTTCTGAAAGGGGGACCAGCAGCTGAAGTGGAAGAATCATACGTAACATAGCTAGCACAGGATACAGAAAAGAAAATTAGATGGTAAGCAAGTTTGGTAGACAAAATGTTTATAAAAGAAGGAATATGGAAGACAAACTAGAGGAAGATGCAGGGGGCCAAGGGGAGGCTGGGGAGAAGTTTTGTTTGATGAGCAAGTGTAAAAGAAAGCAACAGATGCATTTAAATATGGTTTCAAAGTGGCAAAGAACTTCATAAGAACATTAAAGAAACAGGATTACTGTGTGTTTAGCTTTGAATAGATTAGCTAACAGAGCAACAAATACTCCGTTTTAAATTACATCAGCAATCAATGAAGGTTAAAGTCACAAAAATAAATGTTCTCAACCTACTTGATGGTGGCAACAGGACAGATGCAAAATTGATGTTACTACCTAAAGAAGAAAATGACAAATGGTTTAAAAATATCACCAACAATTAAGTTGTAATTATACTTAAATTACATGAGAACTGCACAAATCAATACTTGGCCATGTTTTAGGATACAATGATTTATATAAATGGATTTTCTTGAACTTTGAATTTTTCAAACCAATTAAGTTAAAAATGAATTATGTTCAATGGTGTTAATTCTGCCAATCCTGCCCTCAATGAATGTCAAATGTTTTGATATAGAAGTAATATCAGTATTAAATTGTCTGATCTCCCCCCCAGCCTGACCTAGAGAGAGCAGTAGTCTCAATCTGAATTAGGAAGGGAAGCACTTTGGGGACTGGAAAGCGTAAGACAGCATGATAGAGTAAACAGGGAAACTGAGCTTTAGAAATGTAAAATTAACAACCTCTGCAACTTCAGAGAAGTAATGGCTCAAATGTTTAATAAACAGGAAACTGATGGAAATTGAGGCTGTTGGTTCACTCGCTGAGCTGGCTGGTTATCGTACAGACATTTTGTCACCATGCTAGGTAACATCATCAGCGCGGCCTCCAATGAAGTGATGTTTTTCTACTCTGCTTGGTATTTATATGATCAGGTCTACTAAGTTGGGTTGTGTCACAAATGAGGTTGGCGAACAAGCCAACAACCTCATCCACAACCCCGAGCTACAAATCTTCACAAGAACCTTAAACTGATGGAAATTGTTGTGAGAGTCTATTTTAAACAGTAGTGTGGTGTTACAACTAGCTGTAACACCTTTTACCCCAAATGTTTGCATTCTTTTTCGTAGTCCTCTATGAAAGTGTTGTTTTTAAAGCTTAATATTTAGCCAGGCCAGAAGTTATTAGGGCGACCAATAAGCCAAAATGGAATGCAAAGCTATATGACATAATAGTTCATTAATCCACCTGCTGTCACCATATTGGTTGACTTTAGACATGGTCTGTGTTAAAAACTAATAGCTTTTCAGATTTGAGCAAGTCTGTCTAATTCATTAGATACACCAGTTATTTCAGCAAAATAGAAAAACTTGTCACATATTTATGCCACAGACATGTTTATTGTGCCACCTAGCACATCTAAGAATTGATGTCTAATACACAAGCCTTTTCATAATGTGTATTTCTGAGTATATGCATACTGTTACAGCTCTAGCCTTGATGTAAATCTATGCTTTGCACTGGGATTCAACATTTGGTTACTTAATGCAATAAAATGAACAGTAGCAGTACACTGTCATTTCACTGAGTAAATGCAATTAAATGAAGGAAGCCATGTGAAGATTGTAAGCTAAATTCTCTTCAGTTCCATTTCATTGTAATTATCACAGCAAATCATGAGAATGATCAAACTTGTTTTAGATATAAAGCGATGAAAAATGTATTCAAATTTACTAAAATCAGATGAATGCAATTATCTGTTAATTAACCACAGCCAGTCAAAAGCAGGATCGTTACAAGTAGTAAGCAGATGTTGTAGAGTCAAGAGAAGAAAGCAAACCAACAGCGTGAGTGGACATTAAAAAAATCCAGCATAAGCTGGCATACCAGCACCAATGTGAACAGGAGCAAAGATTGTGGAACAGACTGAACTTGAACTACCTGTAGAAGACAGAGGAATAAATGGAAGTAAAAGCATAGCAGCCAGAAAATCAGCCATACTGTGTGAGTGTTATTTCTACCATGCATATAACCAAATATTTACTCATCATTGTCATTTCCGGTAAGGCAATGTTCAATTTTAAAATTAATTTTAACCTTTTCCTCTTAAAATACCAACATTAGCTGAGAAATAATTAAACAGGCACCAGTTCTAAGAATTAGACTGGTTTTCCAATGCCTCAAATCGATGTCTTCTTCTGCACAACCAAACTGATGTGCCAACATATACTGCAAATTAAACCTGCAACCTTCTGGTCTGTTGGAAAACTAGTCAGTGTCATAAACTATATGAGACTGCTGTGGCACTCTGAGGAACACACTCAAGGATTTCCAAATTCTCTAAATAAAGATGATTTGAACCACATACGCATCACTTGAGACTTAAAGGTTTTAGAAAAGCAGCTTATTCAAGCTAATAAACCCAATATTAATAGTAACGACATTTTACAGAACAAAATGATACTCACTGCTAGGACTGGAAACATCCCCATCAAAAACATTGCACTCAGGAGAAGCAAATACACTTGGAGTTAATGGTGTGTTTGGGGAGTTTGGGATGGGTAATGTTGATTCATTTTCAGTTTCAGGAATTCTACTGACGCTGATCTTGCAAGGCTCCTGCATAGGATTCTTTGGGTTCACAGAGGTAGAGGCATGTCTTGAGGGATTTGGTCTTATTCCTGGAGACTTTAAGGAATATGATGTTTTTCTTGGCTGAAGAGAAAAGGTAAATAAGATTTATTGTCACTGCCAAAGTTAACATGACTTTTTGCAGAATAGTAAAATATAACTAATGCCTGATCCAATATTATTAATATTTTTAAATGGCATGAAGGAATGATACTGTAGTAGATATACCCAGCAACAATGTTGGGTTATTTCATTCCTCATTCCCAATATCCTTGGTGTTTTTTTTTTCAATTATTTTGTGCTTTCTCAGTGTGTATGGAGAAAACAAGTGATGCCAGGTTTTGATAGGACTGCTCATTGGTTGAGCTCCTCCAGAACAAAATCCTGTCATTTTAATCATTTTAAACTGCAAAACTAATTATTTGTAACCAGAACTGTACAAAAAACATCTCAAGGCTAAACAAAAGAACAGAAGAATGCAGGATCTTGAGTTTCATCCCCCTCCTGGTCTAAAACTGACAAAATGTCAGGACAAATTTTTTCTTCAATACCTAAGGGTAATCTAGTGATGGACTGCCCATTCTTGAGCAGACTCAAGTGGGAAGGTGGTTTCTACATGATTAGCTCCTCCAGGATAGCTGCTGGTATGGATAAATGATATAACATTCTGTTGAATAGAATTGTATGAATTGGGCAAGAGGAAACTTCGTACATTTCTACAAAACACAAGGAAAGTTTACTTTTGGTTGATCAGTCGGCAGCACTGCTGTTATCTAGCAGTGATATCTGGGTAATGAGAAGAATCACTTTTCAGGTAAACTGTTTTCATTTTATAACAGCATGATTTTAGCATTCACTAAAAAAACAACATTGTTAAGATTTGAAGTCCAATGTTTGTTGTGAAGGAGTCAATCTTATAGAAGGTGCCGCTTTGAAATATATATTCATTGAGATACAGGTTTACGCTATGTACAGATGAATACAGTGAGTTACTACATTCCATTAACTTTACAAAATGTTAACCACTGAAAGAATTCCAATTTACTCTAATATTAACCAGTCTAAACAATCAGTGAAAAAAGGAGGTGATTGAGATAATGGATGCTAAGACCAGATAGCACATATCAGAGGCTGCTGAACAAAGCGACAGTGGAAATTGCAGAGGTCCTGATCTTGGTGCTGAAGGACAAAAGAACTGCAAAAGTAACGTTGCTTTTGAAAAAAGGGGCATATGGATAAACACAACAACTACAGGGGAGTCAGTTCAACCTCAGTGGTGGGAAACTTGTCGAATCAAGAATCCGGGCAAAATTAACAAATCACTTGGACAACAGTGGATTATTTAAGGAAACCCATCATGGATTTGGTAAAGGCAATTTGTGGGCAATTAACCTGTTCGAGTTTTTTTGATGAGTTAGCAGAGAAAGTTGATTAGTGCAAAGTAGCTGATGTGGTATATATGGACTTCAAAAGTGTTTTATAATAGATTATAATGTATATTATGTACAATTTATAAAGTATAATAGATTTGCCAGCAAAGTTAAACCCCATTGAATAAAAAAGGAACAGTGGCAATATGGATACAAAATTAGCTAAGTTACAGGAAACAGAATAGTGGTGGAATGGTTTGTATGTAGAATGAACCGCCAGAGGAAATGGTAGATGCAGGTACAACATTTAAAAGACATTTGGACAGGTACATTAATACAAAAGGTTGGGAGGGATATAGGCCAAATGCAGGAAAGAGGGACTAGTTTGGTTTGAGAAACTTAGTCAGCACAGATAAGTTGAACCGAAGGGTGTTTCTGTGCTGTATGATGCTATGGTAAGCCTGTGGAATTCTCTGCCACAGAAAGCAGTCAAAGCCAATACACTGAATGTTTTCAAAAAGGATTTGGATATAGTTCTTAGAGCTAAAGGGATTAAAGGATATGGGGAGAAAGCAGAAACAAGGTAGACTCGAACATCTAAGGTGGCCTACTCCTGCATCTATTTCTATGTTTCTATATTTAAAAAGGTGAACTAAACAATAATGTTTAAATGTCAAGTGGCATATCCATCAACCTGAGGTTTATACCTTCAAGTGAATGTAAATTGACTAAG